>NC_085842.1:234492175-234529675 GCF_035594765.1 Anolis carolinensis
AAGTGAGTCTATGACACTTAAGGGGGGATTGCTTCCCCCCTCCTTTGTTTGGTGTGTGTGTGTGCGAAGTGTGTCCGTCTGTAGTGAGAGCTGTCAGTGGCTGAAAACTTTCCTGTTTTTACTGGTGGGACCCTAGTCTGCTGTCTTTCAACAGAGTTTACTTCACATGTAGAAAATGTTTGCTCCTGAGAGTTTTGCTTCAGAACTTTTCCTTGGCTAAAGACGACTTAAATGTAACAGGTCATCCAGTTTAAAGAAACAGTGCTCATTTCACACAAGTCCTGTCACTGGCAACTTGAGCCCCTCTTTCTTTCTCTTTTGGAGCTTGAGAGTATCCGATGAATATCTTGCTTCCATATATGTCTTGAAAATATTACATGATGTTCAGAGGGATGAAGAAAAATGGATCTTTATAGTTTTTTTAAGGAAATCAAAGTTAGTTACCGCCTTGAATAAAAGTCTCCCCCAACATTAAATCTAGTTTGTGCAATACATAAACATATAAAGTGTCTTGTGCACTTTTAAGGGTGTTGAGGGATTTATACAAATATTTGAATTTGTAGTGTCTTGGAATCATACATGTTTTAGGCCTGTTACAGTTACTCACATTGTTTATAGAAACAGTTTTATTGTGGATTAAGAGACAGCACTAGCTGCTCGTTTAAAAAAAAAGATTTGATTAATAAAGAAATCCCAGTTTTCTTTGATCTAGTTTTGTTAAAATGATGCAGAGAGACAGCTTGCTTCACAGTGACAGATCTGTTCTTATGTGTCAAGGATGAGTATATTTTCAGGGTATGAGATCTCATCTATATTTGATAAATCTTATGCCAAATTTTTATATGTGAATTAGCAAACAGAAGATTGTTGGATGAGTTCGAGAAAGTGATCTTTGCTTATGATGTGCCGTTTGCAATTGGGAAATGTAAGCACCTCTGGTTGATGAAGGGAACCCTGAAGCATTACAGTTCTGGAGTTTACCTATGATCAGTGGAGTTGTGTTCTCTTTACCTGAACAGATGTTCTAATATTTGAAATTCTTTTAAAAAATAAACAAATGGGTCATCTCTCTTCTATACCAGTAATCTCTACAATATTTGTTTGGCCTCTTTAGAACAGGAGTTGACTGCTCTGATCCATGATTGTTAATTTCTAGTCTTTGGTGATATACATGCTCAGTGTGATTAGATGCTTAAAAAGGCACTTAAAACGCACCTATCTAGTTTAGAATTCTGTTCAGAACTATCAACTGGTCACGTTCTCCTTGTCTTGATCAAAGCTGTATCAAAACTCATTTACACTTGGCATTTTAGTGATTCCACAACTTTTCATGCTGGTCACATGGGTGCCCTGTTTTGATGTCAGCAGAAGTGCCTGCTAAGGGAAGGAGGATGATCGTCCACGTTAGATAATGGATCGGATTGAATTGGATTTAATCTAGCTGTCAGGACTGACCTGAAGTCATGGGATACTCCAAAGTTTCCAGTGAACTCTGGTGGAAATTTGGTGGCAATTTTGTTTTAAACCAAAAATAATCTGGGACACTCATTGAAAGTATTTATGCATTATAAAAATATGCAATATATAATATAAAATATAAAAATAGACAAATTTCTATTTAATGTGTGTCTTTGGTTTTGTTTTGGTAGTGTAGAGAAGCCCTCAGTGCCAAACTCAAACTTGAAACCATTGAAGTACCAGTACATCAAAATGTTTGGTGTTAATCATCTGTTAAAGAGTTTTGTTCAGGAAGAATATGTTTGAGATGTGGCAATAATTAGCAGAATTTGCAGAAATACTTTTAAAGGAGCAATGTAATGATTGGCTCATTTAAAGCAGATGAGACTATTCTGTATTGCAATGAGGCACTGATCATTTACAGGATGTAGTCAGTGGACATCTGCCTGCAAGACCAGGAGTGTGCAGCTGTGACTCTCCAGACATTGTTGACTTGAATCACCCATAATCCTGCATCATTGCATTTGTTGCCTAGTTTTGATATAGTTGTCCACCCATGGGCTAGATGTCATATGTAAAGAAAAAGACAAAAGGTTTGAGTGAACACATTATAGATTCTACAAACTTTTAGGAAGACTTGCTATTTTGGCTGGTTTTTGGCCTATGTATACTGACTGTTATTACCTATTGTTACAATTTATATGGCCAGGGTACCTAACTTGGGGAAGGCTAGTTTGTGTCCTGGTTATGAGATGCTCAAATGTTTTTAGCTGAAACCCTGGAATTAACAAAGTCTATGTCCAGCTTTCACATCTGAGTTTAGTTCCCTGTTTTTGAAATTTTAAGTACTTTGAGGGCTGTGAGTTAATTTGATCAATAATGTTACCATTTGGAGGCCTTTTTTTTTAAACAAAAACAGGCAATTTGGTGGTATTGGAGGGCTTGGAGGAGACTTTGGTACCTCACAAAAGAGACTGGGATAAAATTTCTACACTTGTGTTGTAGACTAATTGTATTTACATGTTTTAGATGTATTTAGTTTATTGTGGAGAAGGCAATGCATAAAAATTTATCTGGTGTTGGCTATAGTGAAAAAAAAAGTAAACGGATGCAATATGAAATTTCTGATATGATTGATTTATTATGTGATGTCAAGAGTAACTACCATTGAGTTTCATAGGAAATATTCCCCAGGAGGCTGGTAGCTTTTTTATGTATGTAAACAGCTTTTGGAGGCTAATATAAATGCTGCACTAGTAGGAATGGCACTGATATGATCGTTTAAGTGTATGTTGCTTCTAAATTTATTGACGCTTACTGGCAAAATAAAAAATAAAATTACTCTACACTTTGGATTTTTTCCAAAGTTTTGTTTTGTTCACTTTCTTCATGTTTTTCTCTGATCCTGCCTCCCGCCACCTCTCATACGCATTCCACTTGCATGGATACTGCTCAGATTGGTCACCAAGGCTATCTGAAATACCTTTACCCTCCAAAAGGATCTGAGGAACTGCAAAGGCTCACACAATGGCTCACACAATTAGTCCTGATAGTAATTCACAGAGACCTGTCTCCTTACATTCCAGCTAGTTACTTGTTATTAACTGTAGTGAAATTTTGGACTATAGTTAGGTATTCAAAATACACTAAGTGTGAATTTAAGTCCAGAATAGTGAAGATGATATAGAACTGTGTTCCTCCTACTGAATGGAACTTGGTTGCAGTTAAACTAATGAAATGAAATATGTAAACAGCATTCTGTTAGTAATTCCCAAAGCTAATTGGTAGTATTGGTTAAATCGTCGAATCGTCGAATCATAGAGTTGGAAGAGACCACATGGATCATCCAGTCCAAAACAATGTTTATTGCAGCCGTTCTTATTTAACTTAGAAGAATCAGAAATGTGTGTGTGTATGTGCTGTATTGTCTTTTTATTTAACCCATTTTACAGACCGAATACACTGCACCTAATGATCTATCTGAGGCACTGCTGCCTTTGCCTGAAGAAAATGTAAAAGTATGAGACGTGAAGAGAAGGATGTAGCACTGCTGCTAAAATTCTTGAGATTACAAATGCAGGAAAATGGGAGAGTGTCTTTTGGGCATAATTGGTAGGATTTCTGAGACCAATTTAGAATGTGAGGTATAGACTGGACACTGCTGGTTATATTTTAATACAAAAACATTATGCTTTTATTTCTAATACATTAAAAGTGTCCTCTTCATAGTCCGGAAAAGTTACTTTTTCGAACCAGATCCCCAGGATGTCTCAATCAACATGGCCAAAGATCAAAGGTGTTCAAAAAGTTGATATTTCCAAGTTCTGCTTTTTTGCTTCAGTCAAACTTTTTTTGAGTCATTTGCTTTGCAAGGTTCATAACAGAATGCTGTCACTGAAAGATCTTCTCACCCTTTACAGCTATATTTCCTTTTGCCTTGCGTTTGTCTTAAAAACACCGTATTGGTTGAATCAGCTCAAGTAAAAGTTATGCAATGCTGGGTTGAGGACCACCTGTAATCATGGGTGGGTGTTTGGGGTCCTCATGCCAAATAGCTGTGGCTGTGATGGTAGCTGGCAATCCATGGTCTGGTTATGAATAGGCTTTGGCCATTAGTCCCTCATCCACTGCTCGTCTTAACACATATACACACAGAGAGAGGAAGTGTGTATGAGAGAGAAATCTATCTCCCTTTCCCTTCTCACACATACGTACACTGTGACACATACATTTTCTGTTTTTCACACACATCCATACAACAGAGCTGTGAATTGGAGCATTATTTTGTTTGGAGAGGTCATTTCTTCCGAAGCATCCTCCCCATGCCTGCTCCTTTGTTACAGTCATAGTTCTACTAGTGGTTGGGAGAACAACATTTATATGGAGATAATGCTACACAGGAAGGCTAATTCCCATTATCATCTACAAAATCACTTTTTGCTTTGTCTACTTGCTAAGAGATGAGTTTCTGGGTATGTGATTTGTCAGTGCTGAAGACACTTTCAAGTGATGCATTCATATTTTATTTTGCCCATATTTGACTTAAATTTTTGGGACTAAATGCAATTGTTAGTTCTGACTAAATAGATTCATTTGATTAATGAAACATACATGTTTCCTGACGGATTCATTGATTCATTTGTCATGACTTAAAATTGCAGTAAGGCCTTGAGTTGTGTATAATTCGGGCCGTACAGGGCCCTTCCAGACAGGCCCTATATCCCAGGATATGATCCCAGGTTTTTTGCTTTAAACTGGATTATATGAGTCCCCACTGCCAGATAATCAGGGATAAACAGAAAACCTGAGATCAGATTCTGGGATATAAGGTCTGTCTGGAAGTCTTTTTTTCAGATTTGATCCTACTCTAAACCACTGTGATATTATTGTAACAGGGATCACAATTTCTTTTCTTGAAAGATCACATTTAGAAAATGTTAAGCCGCATTCAAACCTTTGAGATAGAATTCTGTCTTATTCAAGTCCCATTGCATAGGACCTCAGCAGAAGCATATTGCACCTTTAATTTCAGTGGTTTTTCACTGGATTGTACAGCACAATCGAGCACATGTTACTCAAAAGTAAATTCCATTGTGGTATTGAAGCATGTTCACAATATAGAATTAAGCTTTTTTTAAAAATCAAACATAGTAAATAATCAACAACAAAATTTCAATGGAGCAAATACTGTAATTATGTTTGTGCTGGTGGTTTCCTCACTATATCCATAATAAACAGAAATCTCTTGGAATGGTGATAAGCTATGAAATATTGGTTTCCTGGTTGTGACATTTTACGAGTAAAAGATGGCAGTGTGTGTGTGTGAGTGTTATTGTCTGACAGCAGAAGAAGCTTTTAAAACCTTCTAGTCACTTAGAGCGAAGCCATACAATGCAAAGTTGGTACTGCTGGCAGATCATATCCATCATTCAAACAGCAAGTCTGAGTGTTATGAAAGAAAACTTGGGGGGGCAGGAAAAGAGAGCAGCTCAGTCCGGTTTACATTTGTCACTGCTGACTAGCTTTTAAAAAATGTATTACTATTAGCTGTGTATGGCAGTAAGTAAGTTCCAGCTGCAGGGGATTTACTGCTCTGAGTGGGTTGGGGAAGCTTGGAATGCATTCACTTCCATCAGGGGATTTGTGTCCCTTGTCATTAGCCTTAACATGACTAAAGCAGGGAAGATTAAGAACAGACCAGTGTCACCTGCTCTGAACTTTAGAAAACACTCCGGAACAATTAAATGGGAAAAGGAAAGACGAGAGCTCCATGTTGGAGCGAGCTGTAAAGAAAAGGGTGGATTTCCTCCAAGGAGGGAAAAAGTTTCATCCAATTCAAATGATATGCAGAAGAAGAAATATTGAAATTGTCCACAAATATATCAAGTAGTAACTCTGCATTTGGCAGCATCAGTGCTTTTCTAAATGGTCATTAGCCAAGCTGTGCCAGCATACCCCATTTCAGGCAGTTTAATATATTACAGTGGAAAAAACTGGCTGTCAGCTAACCAGTTCTCTTGCCAATTGAACATACCTGTGGGGCAGTGATTTATATCACAAATCACTCCAAAGACATACCACTTGCCATCAATGACTATTTTTTATAAAGGGCTTTCTGATTCCTAGTATGTGTAAACACATGCAGTTCTTCATTTAAACCAGGTGCAGCTTGGGAATTAATTTGGAGCTAGAGTGTATGGAACATGCATACTTTGTGTAAATAGGAGGATGTCGATGTAAATGTCTTAGCTTATGGACAATGGTGGCAGGTAGCTTCCTTTGCAGTACGGAGGTGAATTCACTCTAATTTTTAGGTTGAACTTTATAGAAGCTATCCAAACTGTTGAACATATTAGGGGATGGGGTTCAGCCCTTTGGGTAGTTTATTAGGTGGTCTTGGGTATATAACTGAGAATCCACTGAGGCTAAATAAACCATGATTTATGAAGCTGGGAATGTGGATCAGATCATAATGGCTCCTCCCTCATATATTGCTTTGGAGCTTAGTTTCTGGGTTGTATTAAGCCCAAATTCCCCATGACATCCCATCTGGGTTACTCTGACTTAACAAGTCAGGTTACTAAGTGAATGAAGGTAGACAAGAGCGAGTGACATAGTTTTCAAATAATCATTGAATCAAATTTTATTTGGTTTAGTCTCAGTTACCCATTTACAGTATTGGCATAAGACTGGTCTACTTCACAGGCCCAGATGTAGCAATCACTGAAGTTTATATTTTAGATACTGAAAGTTATGTAAATGCTTAGCATTATAACATTTATATGTTAAATACGTTAGAATCACAGAGGTAAGCACTATAAAGACAAACCTTTTCCCTGGGATTTTGAATTTAGCCACCATGCCAGCAGACAGTTTAGTGGCAGGAAGGCTTTTGGCATAGCACAGTCATGAACTGGTAAACTAGAAGCATCTGTAAAAATTTAGAGGGAATATCAGTTTTCTCAAAGCTCTGGCTGAAGACTAATGAGGTGCAAATGATAGCGCTGCATAACCCTTCTCCACCCCAACTGTGGAATGAGATATTGCAGCACAAATACAAGATTGAGGCATGCGTTCGATACTAAAGACAAGTTTTGTTGTTTTTTGTCCTTTTTGGATAGCTGTCAAATTGCTGAGGTGAGCCAGCAAGTAGTGCCGTTGCCTTTTTCCCAAGGAAACTGGGTTGGGGAGGGTAGATTAAAGGTACCAGTGACTTTTTATTTGTAAGTTTAAGTGTGTTTCCAGGTTTTCTAAAGATAAAAAAATCTCCTTCTTCACATCTTTGGGTTATGCCTTTCCCTGCTCTCCCTTTTCCTTCAGTAAATATAGCAGTCTAGGGTGTGGACATGTGATCTCTTTTCTCTTGACAGCAGATGGAAGATTTAAATTGGCGTCTAAACCTTCTATATCATGTGGCCAACCAATAGTTTGTATTAATTTTCCTCCCCTTTGTCCATAAATAAGGATAAACTACTGTGTAAAATCCTGAAGTACTGTTTCATACCTCAAAACAGCAACAAAACGAATCCCTCTCTCATTGAGGTGTCTGATTCCCCCCCCCCCCTTGCCTCCTTGGTGTTTATAGGAAATATTGCATTTGCCTGGCAGCACCTGGTGCCTTTATTGCCAGGCTCATCCCACTTCCAAAGTATGTGTTTAGGGGCATAGGTGTGGTGCCTTCAAATGGCTGATTCTTGTCATAACAGGTATGGCATTATCCTTGCTGAGCAGTGACTACAAGTGACAGCATAGCATTTGAGGAGCCTCAAGGGCAGTCAGTCATCACTCCTACACAGCACAAATGTGCTTTGGAAAGCACTGTCTGAGGCACCAGGCCAAAGCACAATGCTGTCAAAAGAACCAAAAAAGATAAGAGACTTTTTAAAAAATGTTACTTCTTTTGGCTATTTTTCTGGGGTTTTTTTAAATTAAAAGATGTCTATTTAACACAAGGCCAAAGTCACTTCATGGACAATAGATACCTTTTATTCATTCTGGATAATGGTGGCCTCTATCTAATCTGGAATGTGCACATGGCATTGGGAGTAAAGAATTTCTTTCTCAGTGGTTGGCTGAATTATCTTACTCTTATAAGGCTAGGCAGGTAGAAGTAGCTGCCATGAATGGAGGTATGACAATCTGAGGTTATCTTATGCTGGATTCATAAGATAAACTTACTTTAGTATTGTCCATGCTGACCAGCTCCAGATTTTAAAGATCCAGGTAGATATCCTACTTGAGTATTACAGGGATTGAACCTGTGACCTTCTGCCTGCAATACGTGCAGTATGCCATTGTTTCATGGCCTCTATTTTTTTGGAGATGGGCCTAATCCTCACTGGCTTGCTTGTTCCTGTTTGCCTTGGTAAGGCTAGGTATAAAAGCTTTAGGAAAGCAGGGTGACAAAAGGAAAAGATGGAGGGGATTTGAAAATGTCATGTGCAAGGACAAGATGGATTTCTGCTTCCTTTGCACACACAAAAATAGTCAGCTGGTTGAGGGAATGCTGTAGGCTGGGGAAGTGAAGAAATCTTTCTAAATGGTTTTCATTGATAGCGAATATTTTGACACATCAAGATGGCTTGTTTATAAACTCCTGCAAAATATATTGCCTCTTGTGCAAGAATGAGATGGACTTTTCATTTCTCAAGATTTCAACTATTGGCATAGAATTTCTCTGTTCAAAACAGAGTGTCCTTTTCCCTTTGTGAAGTAATGCATGCATGTGCATGCAACATATAAGTGCCTGTATGTGAACACACACTGAGTAATCACAGACGGACCGACTGATTGATAAGAAAGTGAAGACATCTCCTCTGATATTTCAGATTTTAAAAAGTCAATGTTACAGGATAACTGCTATTGCAGTTTAGTTATTCAGTTAAAACAGTTTACAGAGTTTGTGCAAACAACATTTTCTCAAATGTGAACATTCCTCTGAGAGTGAGACAATAATTTGCATTCAAGGAGAGAGAAAAATAACAGTTTCTAATTCTCCCATGTGGGAACAAGACAAGAGAATTTACATCCAAGCTGTATGTTATCCAAGCAGGGGTGAAAATGGTGTGACTCTCTAAGTATTGATCAGTGGTTCCCAACCTTTGGGCCTCCAGTGTTTTGTACTTCAGCTCCCACAGTTCCTAACAGCTGGTAAACAGGCTGGGATTTCTGGGAGTTGAAATCCAAAACTCCTGGAGGCTCAAACTTTGGGAACCAGTGGCATAGATGGATTGCCTCTCCAGTATATTCCTCATTAATGACTAAACTGGCTCCAACTACTGGAACTACAGCCCAATTACGGGTACAGGACTCCCATCCACATTCTACAGGATAGTGTTCCGTCCCCCAGGACGATGGTTTGCCTTACCTATTGGTCGTTTGTTTGTTTTCCCTCCTTTACATTTTGTTTGAGCCTCTGGCTGCAAAAGCCTAGGAAAAATGGCTTGGAATCTGCAAGAGCTGGCTGCAGTTTTCTTTGCAGTGATTGGTCAAAGAGTGCAACATCTTAGGACCGCCCTTTTTACCAGGGTCTAGTCTCCATTTTAGAGTTTCATTCTGGCTATAGTCTTCCAACGTGCTGGAGCTGTGCAAAGCTAACTGGGACAAATCATCCTCAAAACCAGGCCAATCTAAGCCTATCCAAATTAGATAAGTATTGAATTATATTGATCTGGAATAGAAAATCTAGTTAGAGGAGCAGGGCTATTCTGTCGCTTCTAGAACTAATCTTTGCTGTAAAGATAGGGAAGGAAAGAGTTTCTCCTTCTAATATAGGCAGCGTGATTAGGGTATAGTGGTTTTATAATCACTTTTGCCTTCTGGAACCAGGGATAATTCTGCGACTAAAACCTATAGAAATTTGTTTCATTTTCTGCAACTTTAAGATCTGTGCCAGGTTTACAACCTTGTATGAATAAACATCCTTTTTTGAAGTTATCCAGACTCAGTCGTTCAATATCTATAGGACAGCTTATAGGGATTTGCAGTTCGCCCGGATAAAGGACAGCACGTTTCAGTTTTATAGTTTTTTATTGTCCGGCGGACGGCACAGTTTTGAGGTAGATCAGCGGTTTTTCCGCTTGAGCTAGCTTGCACGGCTTATAGTTTTTTATAGTTTAGGAAGTTTAGTTTAGGCCGCGGCTTTTCCGCCTGAGCTCAGTCTGCATACCTAAAGACTCTACCAGCGTCTGAGGCAGTGGAGCCCGCTCTCAGACCTGAAGGAGTCAAATAGTGGGGCTCTATTTCCTTGCTATTTGGCTCGCGTGTGCGCACGTGGCCCAGTGGCTTTCTGGGTTTGCACAGGCTGTGCAGTTCCCAGCAACGTCCAGGGCTCCCTCGGCGGTAGACCTCGAGCCGCGGAGCACCAGCGACAGTTCTTTGGCTGGCTCTGAGGCGTGAAGCCCACCAGAACCAGGCTAGAACCTGGACAGGCCTGGCAACGCTGCTGCGAGTTCGGCCGGAGCACTCGGCCGGCTTCGACCTGCCTCATCGTCCTGCGGTGGTGACCTGCCTCATCGTCCTGCGGTGGTGACCTGCCTCATCGCCTGGCGGTGGTGACCTGCTTCATCGTCCTGCGGTGGTGACCTGCCTCATCGTCCTGCGGTGGTGACCTGCCTCATCGTCCTGCGGTGGTGACCTGCCTCATTGACCTGCGGTGGTGACCTCCCTTCACAGCGGGGAGGAGGCGTCTCTTCTCTCCTCCTTTCCAAAGCCAGCCTCGGTGCTCCTTCGGCGGCAGGCCTCGAGCCGCGGAGCACAAGGTGCTTGAAAATTTGGCGAAGTCGCCATTTTGGCAGTTTACGTCACTCGGGCAAGGGAGGTATCAAGTGGCAAGTTGCTGTCAGTTGGCATTTTGCAGCTTGCCTACCAAAGTCTGGCGCCAAAGGTCACAATCTTTGTAAAGTATAGTTACTTAGTGATATATATTGCTATGGTTAAGTGCTGTGCATTGTATTATATATTGCATTTGCTTTTATTGTAAATTTACTTGCAGGTATATTGCATTTGCCTTTGTTGTAAATTTACTTGCTACTAAGAATATATAATGTCTATGCAATTTCAAGATGATACAGATGGTATATCTCCTCCTGAGGCTGAAAGTAGGAACGAAAGGCCCCAAAGGATAAAGCACCCTTCAACCAAAATGCTAGCCCATCTAATAGACGAAAAGGAGTTCCTCCATGTGAGGTTAGGTTCGGCATGGGAGCGCATCACAACATTGATGGGCAGAATAGAGAGCTTGGGTATTACAAGGGTGCCATCCATATTACAGACAGACCTCGAAGAGACCTTCGGTCTTTGGAGGGGTTTAGTGTCTAAGATAGTCCAGGTCCTCGAGCGCATTAACGCCAAGGATTCAGAGTTAGAAATAGTGAGTGTCTTAGCTGACACTAATGAGAAAGAAAATAAGGTGAGGGCAATTCTAGATGCCTTGGAATTTAGTTCTCCATCTGTTAATCTAAGGTCTGAGCCAAAAGGAAATCAGTCTTCCTTATGCAGCCATGAGACCAATCTTTTAAAATCACCTGCTGTGGCACTTAGTCTTAAGTCCAACCGCTCTAGCCAGGTATCTAAACTAAGGGAGTGTGCATCATCTAAACACAGCCACTCTAGCAAGTCTTCTGCTGCTGGGAGTGCCATCTCTTCCCTAGCTGCCTTGCACATTAAGGAGGCTGCACGTCTGGAGCTACAGAGCAAGGTTGCGGAGGCAGAAGCTGATGCAAAAGCAGCTGACCACACTTTCCACCTTAAAGAGGAGGAACAGCGACTCCAAATAGAACAGGCCCAAAGGCAATGTGAAATAGAAATGCTTAGAATAAGGATGGATGCTACTGCCAAAAAGGTAAAGGCTGAGACTTTGGCTAAAGTCCTAAGTGGGCAACTCACAGAAGAAAATGTAAGTCAGTTGCCAAAGCAGGACCCTTCTTCCAAGGTGCTTGTGCATCTTAATAGCTTAAACAGCCAGCTTTCTGGCGAGGAACATGAAGACTTCTCCGTTCGGTCAGAACAGGGCCCTAAAGTTGCCTTCGGGCTGCCGGAAGTTCAAAGCGTCATAGCGGGGAGCTCCTCTTTGCTCAGTTTGCCTGTGCCTCCTACTAAGATTCCCGAGCAGCCAGCCAGACCATCAAAGCCTATCACCAATTGGGCCCTACAAGCAAGTCCAAAAGGAACCATCTGTCCGTCTACAGACAATGCCTTCCCTCCAAAGGGTCAAAGGTCGACACCAGGAGCACGGGATTTCTCCCTGCAGCAGCCAACGCCACATAAGACACTGTCAACACCAGAATCCCAACTCGTCTCGATCCTTAGAAGTCCCAAAAGAGACCTCAAGGACAAGGGAGTCGAAAAGTTTTCAGACAAGCCTGAAGAGTTCCTTCTCTGGAAGGTTACCTTCAAGAGGGCAATTAGAGACTTAAAGTTGTTGCCTGAAGAAGAGCTGACCCTGCTAGGCGCCTGGTTGGGTCCAGCATCATCTTCTCAAGTTAAGAGAATATATTCAGCCCATGTAGCTGACCCCGACAAAGCCTTGGAAAAGGCTTGGGACAGATTACATCAGCGGTATGGAGCTAGCACGGAGATTGAAGCATCTCTAATGGACAAGCTGCAAAGGTTCCCAACCTTAAAGCTCAAGGACTGCAAGCTTCTGTGGGACCTCAGTGATCTTCTTGCAGAGTTAGAGTCAGCCAAGGAGAATCCAGAGTTGCCTGGACTGCAGTGCCTCGATCAGCATCTGTCCCAGCGGCAGATTCTGGGCAAACTTCCCTTCGCCCTGCAAGAAGACTGGGGAAAACAGGTTTTTAACTACAAGGAGGCCCATTCTCAGGCGTACCCACCGTTTTCCCATCTGGTCCAGTTCATCACCAGAGCGACCAGGGAAAGGAATGATCCACAGACGGGCCTGCCCACCTTATATCAAGGGATCCATCCAGGGAAGGCACCTGAAGTGGACAAGAAACCACCTAGAGAGGCCAATAGACCTGTCAGCGTGAAGGCAGTCGAAACTCAACACAAGACTGACGAACCCAGGTCAGAAGTAAAAGAGTTGCTTTGCCCTATTCACCAAAAGCCTCACAGCTTGGCCAACTGCAGGGAGTTTAGTACGAAGACATACAAAGAAAGACAGCAGCTAGTTCAAAAGCAGGGAATCTGCTTTAGATGCTGTGGAACAACTCCTCACTTTGCATCCAACTGCAAAGAAAACGTCAAGTGTGAGAAATGCAACAGTGTCAAGCATTGCACCGCAATGCACTACTCCAATGCCGTCTCCCACATCAAAGGGGACACTTCACCAAAGGAAAGGACAGCAAGTGAAAATGCCGACAAGCCGGCTGCACCACAGATGCAGGTGGAAGTTTCAGCAGTCGCCTGTACAGAGCTGTGTTCTGACTCGCACCAGTACAGAGTTTGTCATCCTATCTGCCTAGCGGATGTATATCCATCCAAGAGCCCTTGGCTTAAAAAGAGACTCTATGTGGCCCTAGATTCACAGAGCGATGCCTGCCTAGCTACTCCAGAGTTCTTCCGCATGTTTGACCTTAAAACCAAGATGGTCAATTACACCATGACTACATGTGCAGGAAAAAAGAAGTTGCAGGGTCGCATAGCATCTGGCTTTGTTGTCTCCTCTTGCGACCAGAAGAGACAGTTCAAGTTGCCAGACCTGATTGAGTGTTCCTCCATCCCTCGGAACAAAAAACAAATTGTAACTAGAGAAGTTGTGGAGGCTCATCCACATTTGCGACGGTTAAAGAATGCCATACCAGCCTTTCAGCCAGATGTGGACATTGCCCTTTTGCTTGGCTCGGACTGCCCGAGCTTGTTCTGTGTGAACGACCAAGTTAAAGGACCTCCAGGTGCACCTATCGCACAACAATTGCCATTAGGCTGGACAGTCATAGGCCCAGTGTGCATAAACAAGATGCACCCACCATCGTCGTTGGACTCCAATCAAGCACAGGTGCTTAAAGGTGGACGTCCTACACTTGTGCGCAGTTGCCTAAGTCACATCTCAGTCTACTGCCAAGGAATAACTCCAGAGTATTCCTCCACCTTCAAAGTCTCTGAGAGAGACGAAGCCATAGCGCTCTCGAAAGATGAACAAAGGTTTTCGGACATTATGAATGCTCAAGTCTCACGAAGTGCAGAGGTGAAAGTTTGCAAGATGACCACAGAAATCAAGATGGGCCAAAGATCTTGCCTGGAACCACACCGTTTTGAATGTTTTTCGGAGTGGCACAGTCTTCTTAGAGCAGTTGCTAGGCTTATACATCGTTTAGCTTGCAAAGATAGTGAGCCTTTACAGGTCCAGGATATGATAAAGGCTAAGAGCGTCATATTCAAGTCAGTACAGAGATCTGCTTTCAAGCAGGAAATAGCTAGGCTAGAGCAAGGGCTCAACATCCCTAATCAAAGTCTTCTAAATGAGTTAAACCCATTTCTAGACAAGGAGGGTATTTTGAGAGTTGGAGGAAGGTTAGCCAAAGCTAAACTCAAGGCGTGAATAAAAAACCCCATCATCATACCCCCTAATAGTCACACTGCATTGCTGCTCGTTCGGCATCACCATGAAAGGATCCATCATCAGGGTAGAACTCTAACTGAGGCAGCCCTTAGAAATGAAGGTCTGTGGGTAGTTAATGCCAAAAGGTTGGTCAACAGTTGTATTTTCAAATGTGTTAAATGCAGGCGCCTTAGGCGAAACTGTCAAAGTCAGTTGATGGCAGAACTACCTCAGGATAGGACTTTGACAGACCCACCCTTTTCCCATGTGGGAATCGATGTGTTTGGTCCTTGGGAGGTTGTCACTAGGAAAACCAGGGGTGGTGTTGTAAATAACAAGAGGTGGGCAGTTTTGTTTACTTGTTTAGTAATACGAGCTGTCCATATAGAAGTCATAGAAGGGATGGACACTTCATCATTTTTAAACGCATTAAAAAGGTTCATAGCCCTCAGAGGGCCAATTAAGTCAATTCGGTCGGACTGTGGCACCAATTTTGTAGGTGCGACCAAAGAACTCAATTGTGTGTCTAGGTTTGGGAGAGACCCAAAGGTTCAGAACTTTACGAATACTGAACAAATTATGTGGACTTTCAATGTTCCTCACGCCTCCCACATGGGTGGTGTTTGGGAGAGGATGATTGGTATTAGTCGCAAAATCCTTAATGCCATGCTTTTGAGTCATAGGTCATTGACGCATGATGTTTTGGTGACACTTATGGCGGAAGTTACCGCAATTATCAACAACCGGCCGCTGGTTCCCCTTACCAGTGACCCTGAGAACTTACAACCACTGACTCCTGCACTTATTTTGACACAAAAGGTGCCAGGATGGAAGGACGTCATGTTGCCAGTTCCGGACGGAACTCACCGTGCCCTGTGGAAACAGGTGCAGTCCTTGGCCAACCACTTTTGGAAAAGGTGGAAAGCTGAGTACTTAAGCCAGCTTCAAGCTAGAAGAATCTGGCAAAGCCCACAGGACAACATTGAGGTTAACAACGTTGTGTTGTTAAAGGACAAAGACTTGCCCCGCCATGCGTGGCCCATGGGCATTGTATTAAAGACCTTTCCTTGCCCGGACGGTAAGGTCAGGAAAGTTCAATTAAAGACTTGCAACAGAGGCAAAGTGTCCATTTTGGACAGACCAATTAGTGACCTCGTGTTGCTTATTGGAGATGTTTAAAGTTCTAGTGTTTGTATTGTTGTGTATACAAAGGTGTTTGTATGTTTTTGATTGGTAAATTCCCACATCCTGGGAATTTAGCGGGGAGTGTTCCGTCCCCCAGGACGATGGTTTGCCTTACCTATTGGTCGTTTGTTTGTTTTCCCTCCTTTACATTTTGTTTGAGCCTCTGGCTGCAAAAGCCTAGGAAAAATGGCTTGGAATCTGCAAGAGCTGGCTGCAGTTTTCTTTGCAGTGATTGGTCAAAGAGTGCAACATCTTAGGACCGCCCTTTTTACCAGGGTCTAGTCTCCATTTTAGAGTTTCATTCTGGCTATAGTCTTCCAACGTGCTGGAGCTGTGCAAAGCTAACTGGGACAAATCATCCTCAAAACCAGGCCAATCTAAGCCTATCCAAATTAGATAAGTATTGAATTATATTGATCTGGAATAGAAAATCTAGTTAGAGGAGCAGGGCTATTCTGTCGCTTCTAGAACTAATCTTTGCTGTAAAGATAGGGAAGGAAAGAGTTTCTCCTTCTAATATAGGCAGCGTGATTAGGGTATAGTGGTTTTATAATCACTTTTGCCTTCTGGAACCAGGGATAATTCTGCGACTAAAACCTATAGAAATTTGTTTCATTTTCTGCAACTTTAAGATCTGTGCCAGGTTTACAACCTTGTATGAATAAACATCCTTTTTTGAAGTTATCCAGACTCAGTCGTTCAATATCTATAGGACAGCTTATAGGGATTTGCAGTTCGCCCGGATAAAGGACAGCACGTTTCAGTTTTATAGTTTTTTATTGTCCGGCGGACGGCACAGGATAGCCCTGCTAGAATGTAAAATCTACGAGGAAAAGAAAGCAATTGATAGCTGCTATGGACAGAGAGACAAAGTAGACATGGCAAAGAGTTTTAGTGTGAGGATACATAAGTTCCCATGCTGATTTGTAGTTTTAAAAAAACACACACTTCTGAAGCTTGTAGTTTGCAGTAGTGTCCTTCTTTCAGGACCTGATAGTTACAGTAGGCCTTGAGGGTCCACTGGGTTTTGCTTCCAGGAGTCCCCAATGGACACCAAAAATCCATGGATGCTCAATTATATACAATATATAGTAAAATATTCCTTGTATAAAATGAAATAATGGAGGGTGGATTTTTTTCAAAATATTTTCAAGCTGTAGTTAATACAGAGGGTCGACTATATCATTGGTTGCACAACGACTTGAGTTGTTGAGCCAAACCTCTCTGCTGAGAGCAAAAGAGCCAAACCTCTTTGAATCACCTTTACACAGTGCAAGACATCAACTGACTTACTGGAGCAATGAACATTTCTTCAGTGCCCAACTACACAGCAGTGTGAAGAGGACAGAAATTCTGTGTAGAAATGGATGCACTTTCCCCATCTCTGCGTACCTCAGATTAATTTGGAAATGGTCTATGTTAAAGCCACCAAATCCCAAAAGACATATTTAAATTTTCCAAGCCAGTCTGAACTGGAAAAATTACTCCTGTTGCTTGTCAGTTCTTCTTGGACACAGCCTTGGAAAACAGCCCCTATCCCTACAGAGACAATTCCCATCCATTAACTAAGGCCTCCTTCCAGAGGGTTAAGAAGATTCCTTGTAGTGTACATTTGTACCCAAGCAGCATTTTTACAGAGCTTTCAATTTTTATTGAGCATTTATTTTATAGAACCATTGTGGTGTAGTGATTTCAAGACTGGACTCCCTGCTCAGCCATGAATCCCACTGTTGACCTAGGAGAAGGCACATTCTGCCAGCCTCAGAGGAAGGCAGTGCCAAACCAGTTTTGAATAAATCTTCCCAGGAAAACCCTGTGATAGGGTCATCTTCAGATCACCATAGATCAGAAACAACTTGAAAGCACACAACAACTATTTATTTATTTACATCATTTATATACTGCCTTCCTCCCCTGGGGGACCCAAAATGGTTTACAACATAATATATGAACAATGAAAATAGTGTTAAAAATGATCAACCCATAGCATTTAAAACATCCCATGTAAAAAACAGATTAAAACATTGGAAGTAAAAACAGTTAAAATCACACAACAACAAAGCTTTGAACGGGAGAGTGTGTATGTAAAAATGCTGATTTCTCTTGGACATAAGGTGCAGTTGGAAGGCTTTTCTATCTTGGATTTTAATCCAAATTATAGAAAAAGTCTTAGATGTCTAAAACTCTACTTTACTCAGTTGTTGCTAAGTATCTAACTTTGATTGAGTGTTCTTGTGTCAGTGGGAATTAGTAGCCAGTCTTTAGTCTCAGTTTTAAAGGAGTTACCCAAGATCCTGAATCTTGGGGATAACATTTTGGAGTCTTGAATATGTCACGTAAAGACTACAATTAAATGGCTTCATTGCTTTCTTGATATGGAAGACAACTGTTTCTGTTGCAAGTACCTGGGACTGACTACATTTGGTGTATTCTATAATGCAGTAGTGCCAATATTGCACAGAGTTAAATCATACGCATATGCTACAGATATACAACCAGTCTGCTCACTCATCCACTGTGCTGCTTTCAGAAGTGGGCCTAGGCTTTCAGTTATGGCTGTTCTCCCATACAATCTTGTTGTAAATTGTTGACCTAAGATGTTGTTCCTGTCTCTTTCCCTGCAATTACCCATGTTCACTTATTAAGATATGCTAAAGTAGATTTCTTGGAAACTCTTTAGTGTATTTCCTTTAGCTGTGCTGTGTTCATACTTGAACATGTAAAACTTGAAGGTAAAATCATTACTGTTAAGGAGTTATAGAGTAAAAAACAGTCTTGAGTATTAAATTTTACTGCAGGTATTTAACATGTTTTACCTGAAATTGAGTGTGCCATGGATTGTTAGAGTTCATATCTTTTCAATGAAGCAAGAAACAAATATAAATTATTATGCTATGTAGGATTATTTTTTGATTCTGATACCTGTGTGCAGTATTATGTTCGTTTTTATGTTGAAAGTGATTTTATTGCACATATATTTAAAAATATCTCTTTTGTAGCTTGTTTCTGTAATATCAATCATCCTTTAAACTAGCCTTGAGCACTTTCCTTATAAAGTTCGTAATGGACTTCCTTTTTAAGGTTTCAGTGTAAGAGGTTTTTAGAAGATCTCTACTGTATATTTAGGCAGCTATGAATTTGCTAGTATTTTTTATCTCAGATATGCACTATATTTCAAAACTTCAAAACCAGCAATACAAAATCTACCGTGCATGACTGCATTAAAAGGAAGAAAAAGAAAGAAACATTAATTGCCCTGTGCATTTCCTGATAAAGATCAATCAAGTTGTGAGCAATTTGAACTTGTAAACAACATGCAGGACTGATTAGAACTTTTCTCTAAAGTGTTTTCCTATAGGTTTCCAACATGACTTTGGCACTAATTAGCATAGTGGGTTTCCCCCCTGTTGGAAGGCAAATGTTTAATGTTGACTTAAGTGTCAAAAACAGTGGCTGCGTTCTTTGCTAGTAAGCATCACTTTTCATGTGTCCTGAATTTTTCCCATTTCCAAATGCCATTTCAAGGGGGGAAAGGGTTCTATGAATCCAGTAACTTGAAAAAGAAATAAAAACAACAACCCACAAAATGGTGCTAGTGGTTCTGTTCTCAAAATCATGCAGATGAGAATCACTACTCCACAAGTAAGGATATACCACAGACATGATGTATCTGACATGGATCTATTACTATAAACTTAACTAACTTGTGTGTACATAGCAGAGTTATTAACTGGAAGTAGGTAAAGGTAAAGGTTTCCCCCTGACATTAAGTCTAGTCGTGTCCAACTCTGCGGGTTGGTGCTCATCTCCATTTCTAAGCTGAAGAGCCGGCATTGTCCAAACACACCTCCAGGGTCACATGGCCAGTATGACTGCATGCTGTTACCTTCCTGCTAGTGCATTACCTATCGATCTACTCATAGTTGCATATTTTCGAACTGCTAGGTTGACAGAAACTGGGCCTAACAGTGGGAGCTCACCCCGCTCCTTGGATTCGAACCACTAACCTTTTGGTCAGCAAGTTCGGCAGCTCAGCGGTTTAACCCACTGTGCCACCAGAGAACCAAACTGGAAGTAACTTTTCCCAAATACCCACTTAACCAGCTTTTTAATAACCATGTCTAGAGAACAGGATAATTTGTCAAAGAATGCACCAGTATACTTCCGTTAACAATGCCTCTGGCAAAGAAGCTTCCTTTAAAAAGTATTTCTATGGCCACACATCTCTCTTTCTCCTTGTTGCCTCTTGTTCAGCTTGAACTGTCTCAGTAGTATTAGCATTGGCTGGATGACGAGGAAGGCTGGATAAACACAAGACTTTCTGTCCTGATTTGCAGGAGTACATCTGTGTACACAATACAGTCAAGCTTTAGTTGGGTACGAGTGGGATTCTATTTCAGCTGATCATGCTGTAGACATATGTGCCTTCCTCCAATGGGTGAGGTAAGCAGCATTCACCTCCAGAATCCTTTACTGGGAATGAACAAATGGCAAAACACAGAGAAAATAAGATAAGCTTCCCTACCCAGATACCCTTCAACCTCTGAGGATGCCTGCCATAGATGTGGGTGAAACATCAGGAGAGAATGCTTCCGGAACATGACCATACAACCCGGAAAACTCACAGCAACCTAGCGATTCCGGTCATGAAAGCCTTTGACAACACATATCCCAATATATATTTTAAAAGCATATATCTATAGGATTGGCTACCATAAGGAAACTGGAGGCTGTTATAAGAACAAAAATATTCCAGAATGCATTTAGGAAGAAGCTTTCAGGTGATCTCCAGAAGATGCAAAATGGCATGGTTGTTTAATTTCACATGTGTATATTATTAGTTTTGAATTTTCAAAAAACTGCTGAAACACGTTGAGCTGCTGTTTATGTTTTGGTTGCTGTTTGATGATTTGATGCACTTATGCCCATTAGTTCATTATTTCTGCATCTGGTAGCAAGGTTTCAGTGAATGAAGACATGCCCAAGAATACATCTACTTCATTAACTGAGGTATACCTGTATATTCTACATGACCTGATGATCTTGTTGTTAAACGACACATACCCACCCTTCCGTAATGGACATCCACAAGGCTAATAGTAACAGTAGTTTAACTAGTATTTGGAGAGCTGTGGTAGTCTGTTTCCTCATGAAAAGATATCAGAATCTGTAGCACCTTTGAAACTGAGAAAAATACTGATGTCCATGGAAGCAGAAGCTAGAAATTTTGTTATTTTGTTTTTCTCAGTGTCATATATGTAGCAATGGATGAATGAAATAATATTCAAGTAGAACATGGAAACAAAATATGAAATAAAATAAGAAAACTACTAAAATATTAGTAGGTAAAATCAAGAGCAGGTAGAATTCAAAAACAAATCACATCCTTGTGGACATACAGCAGCCTCAAGGTTGTAAGAACTCTTCATCCTGTTTCCCCATTTGCTGCTGCTATATTAGGGATATTAATGTGTAGTAAAGGTTTTCCCTTGACATTAAGTCTAGTCATGTCCGACTCTGGGGGTTGGTGTTAATCTTCATTTCTAAGCTGAAGAGCCGGCGTCCGTAGACAACTCCAAGGTCATGTGGCTGGCATAACTGCATGGAGTGCCGTTACCTTCCTGCCGGAGCAGTACCTATTAATCTATTCACATTTGCATGTTTTTGAACTGCTAGGTTGGCAGAAGCTGGGGCTAATAGCGGGAGCTCACCCTGCTCCCCAGATTCGAACCACTGGCCTTTGGGTCAGCAAGTTCAGCAGCTCATCAGCTTAGTGGGGGCTCCTAATGTGTAGGCATATACATAATTATGTATACATGTTTATAGATATGTATAAATATGTATAACCATACATGCATAGGTATAGCACATGTATAGGTGTATGCTTAAAGCTACATCTGTGGTATAACATGGACACAGTATTCATAAGGATGCTTTTTAAGTAGGTGAAAAACAGGACAGGGTTCATATATCTTTAACAGATGTGTTGAAGGAGCAATGTCAGCAGGTGCAGCTTGTCATTCAAGCCCCAACTGCTGAATTTCCCTCTGCTATGCTATCCCTTTGATATATTTTAAATATACAGGGGCCCTGCCCTGTTGTTTACATGACACCCATATCTGTAAGCAATCATAATTCTTAACATTGAAATGTTGTATGTGCAAAGGCATACAGATAATTTTGTTCATTTAGCTACTGAGCAATGAATCCTCTGTCTCCTGTTTAGAGTTCTGTAACATCAGCTTTATTTTCTATGAGTTACCTTATTATTATTATTATTATTATTATTATTATTATTATTATTATTATTATTGACACAACGACGTTGTATGACACAGCAAACAAGATAGATATGCTGGATTTCGTTTCACAAAACCACAAGTCGAACACTTCCCAAGTGTCTAGGACTGTGTGATGTATTTTTGGATGATGCGTGCAGATCCAAGCAGGGTGGCCTTTTGCAGTTGGCAGATCGTAATTTTGTCAATATCTATTGTTTCCAAATGCCGGCTGAGATCTTTTGGCACGGCACCCAGTGTGCCCATCACCACCGGGACCACCTGCACTGGTTTCTGCCAGAGTCTTTGAAGTTCAATCTTGAGGTCCTGATAGCGGCTGAGTTTTTCCTGTTGTTTTTCATCAATGCGACTGTCACCTGGGATGGCAACATCAATGATCCAAACCTTTTTCTTTTCCACAACTGTGATGTCTGGTGTGTATTATTATTATTATTATTATTATTATTATTATTATTATTATTATTATTATTATTAATTATTGCTGCTGAACATTAAAACTCTTCCCCCTCTAAACCTGGGTAGAAGTTGATCAGAAGTTTTCATACATTTCAGCTGGAACATGACACTAACTGGGTCATTCTTCTCTTGGTCTTGTAACGGAATGTTTGTGTTTACAAGAAATTCGGGCAAGGAAAAGCTGCTGGGTGGAGGAGGAATCAGTGAAAATCACTGCTTTTCATCCATCTGTTGAAGAGTCTCTGCAGAGTCATGGTTCTCTCTCCAAACAGGAGTTATTTAAGTTGTAGAAGGGCAAGTCTGTATCCAATTGAATCAATGTGAGATTCCATCAGTAAGAATGTTGTGCACATCTGACTGGGTCCGCTGGTAATAAATAGACACAGCAAGATCAATAGTGCAAATAAACTACTAAAGAGAACCCATAAATTTGATCCTAATTAATTTATATGAAATTCATTCTCATTGAAACCAATCATTGAAACCTATGCCATGATAAACCTGTCCCACTAAGTTCCGTAGAAACTCAATTCAAATATCGAATGCAATGCCTTAACCTTTTGGTTTCAATTGGCATCACCATCACCACCAGTTCCTCATCACTTTGTGCTATCACTTAACAATATATAGCCCCACCTCCATCCTAAACTAGGGATGGGAAGAATATTCACTGTTGTTTTCAAACTAAAAAAATGAGTTTCCCAGGAAATCAGCTGAGAAAAAATAAAACAGAGACAAGAATTTTGTACCATTTTCATCTGGTATTCATATATCCTAAAGTGTTTTGGGAAATTATTATGCACAAAAATAATATGTTTTTATGTGAAATCTGTGTGTGTATGTTCCAACCCTTGCTACACTTTTAAAATGCAAACCTCACTGTTTCCAGATACTCATGTAGGATTTTGTGTATGTGCCAAATTAGTGTCCATGTGGGTACCTGGAAACATTTTTTGTGCAGAAAAAGTAGATTTCTTATGTACAAAAGGACCCATCTGTGCACAAAATATTTTTTTCAGACTACTTTGGGAGCTGTTAAAACGAAGCAAGAATTGTACAGAAATATTTGGATTTTTTTCCAGTGGCGAGAAATCTGAAGAAATTATTTGTCCATCATGACAAATATTTACATTACTACCCAGAACACATCAGTTTTATGTGATATTTGAAGCAAAGCAGCAGAAGGTTTGGTTACTATTTGGGCGCAAACCCGTTCAAAAATACAGAGATCTCCAGAAACACAAAAATGGGATAGTCTTGTGGAAAGATTATATATATATACAGTATATCTTTCCCCAGCTTAATATACTTGATGACAGCAATAAAAATCCCTGAATGTAGAAAGGCAAAGCCTCCCCCCTTGATTGGTTTTAATGAGTATTTCATGTGGCATAATCTCACCTACAACTTGAAGTAGTTATATCCACTCTACTACCGCATTTTACTGCTTGCCTTACCAATGCACTTACAGAACAGCATTAAGAGACACTAAGGGATACAATAGCAAATTCCTTTCAGGCCACAAGATGATGCGTCTTACAAGTGAAATAAGTGAACAGTACTTTTATCTGATCTTTGAGGAGGGCAGCGGAGAGAGAGATTTCTTTTTTTAAATGAGGTATCTCAGAAAAGTGGTTACCAAAATAAGCAACATTAAAAGAGAAAGCTTAACCTGGGTTGATTAACCATTGTTCGGAGGCATGGCTGAATATGTTACGGTCAAGTTAGTTAGAACAATGCTTCCATTTTAGCGATTGGGCACAACTCCAACTTTCATCCTTAGCAAAGTATGTACAGTTCTATTTGTGTTTATTAGATAATTAAAGGAAGCAGGAGAGAAGCAGTATATACTAAAAACAAACAATCAAGAAGTCTGATTGTAAACAAATGTTCCAATTCATAAAAAAATTGTCAACATTTAAGCAATGAGAACCACGTTGGCTAAAATAATACATATGTTTATCAGATGTTCAGTTAACACATAGCTTAAGCCCGTGGAATTTTGTGCCAGCCAGTCAATGGTCTCTTAAAAAGTAAGATTGTAGTCCAATTTTATTTTCATCTTTACTTTAAATCATCTAGAACCCATAATAGGGAGAACGGTAGGATATAATTTTAACAAGGAAACAAGGAAAAGTCTCAATAGCAAGAAGAAAAAGAAATCACTACTTCTTTCACTTTAAGGTAATCTTGATACATTTTTGTCTGAGATGATTTGGGGAAATTCTGTTACTAGCTAATAAGACCGTTTTGGTAATGGTTTTTTGTTTTAGGAAATTCTTGCACTAGAAATGTTCACTTGGCACCTGCTTTTATGAAGTTAGGAATGAACTGAAAACAGTGTCTTTTGTCTGGTCATCTGGTATTAGGGTTGTTGTATGTTTTCTGGGCTGTATGACCATGTTCCAGAAGTATTCTCTCCTGACATTTCACCCACATCTATGGCAGGCATCCTCAGAGGTTGTGGGTAAAATGTCAGGAGAGAATACTTCTGGAATATAGCCATACAGCCTGGAAAACATACAACCACCCTGTGATCTCGGCCATGAAAGCCTTTGACAACATATCTGGTATTACTTTATTTTTGCTGGGTATGTTTATTGGTGCTCTGCTATTTGGTTTTCAAACACACAGCTGAAACTATCCTCTTCCAGAATATTTCGCTTCTTCACTCTGCCATACTGTGACCTTAATCTGTTCTGGAGGGTTTCCAGAAACTTCATTTTGAAGGTGTGTTAGGGTATGTGGGATGTGTGTAAATTACTTACTGCCTTTCCTGATAGCGAAAGCAGTTCCATCACTGGGAGAGGCTAACTGCATACAATTGTGTAGTTCTGTTTTCAAAATTGTCAAATTTTTAAAGTCCTGTTCCTTAGCTTTGTAAGCCCCTTTGAAAATTGTTCACTTGGAAAATGACCAGGTTTATAAAGTTCTAATAAATAAAGTAATTATGATGAACAGGAGCCAGCCAGAGTATCTGAAATACCATTTGTTTTTAAGCGGATTCATGAACAGTGACGGTGATAGCACAACACACTGATTTGTGCTGGCATATCTGTCCGCAGTGCCAATATACTGCCGTATTCTGTGCAGTAGCACTGAGTTGGCAGCCAGTTTGCTCTAGTCCAAATGCTCATTTGCCAGTGCGGTAGGAATTGGAATCAGGCTGCCATAAGGGAATACTTCCTTTGTAGCATGAACTGATTGTAGGTGGACTGTTGAGTTGGTAAGAGGGGTATACTACTGCTACTAAAAGACTAAAGTACTGATGATTTAGTAACTTAGGTTAAAAGATAAACTCCTGTCCCAAGAAATTTATAAATAATATTTTGGTAGTTTGGGAGGGTACAAAGAGGGGAGGAAGGAAAGATAAGGATGGCACGGATATGTATTATTGCATCTATTGGAGTTGATTCCAAAGGATACATTCTTGTGGGCTTGAGCTGTATCCACAATGCCATATATACCAGGATCTGACACCAGATTATCTTCTTATCCCAGATTATATAGCAGTGTAAACTCATATAATCCAGTTCAAAGCAGATAATCTGTGATCACATCCTGAGATATAGGGCATTGTAGACCCAACCCAAGTGACACATTTATAGACAACTTTTTTCTAAATGGGACTTTCTGAACGATAGAATGAGAAACTGAAGCTTCTTATCTTTCTCCCTATTTCTTTCTAAACAACTCACATAGCAGAAAATGTCTGATACCTTTAGTCTTGTACTCTATCATTGTTGGAGCTACTGACACTATTGATTCCCACTCTCCCTATAGTTCCCATTTTTGCAATATCCAATCCCAATACAAAAATCAGTGCAGCAAGGCAAAACTCTACTGTACACAAAGAAAGGGTTGAACAACTGGGCAGGGGATGGAAATCATTTTTTCATGCTGTGCTTGCATGGTGGGCACTGTGCATTTTGGTACACCTAACATAATGCAACTTTATTTTCAGCTACAATTTTGGCTGATTATCTAGATTTATTTGGTGTTTTGCAGGGTTTGAGGAACCTTCTCAAAACACCAAATAATTTTGGATAATCAGCCAAAATGGCAGGGAAAACAAATGGGTTTGAGTACATTTGGGGTAGATTTTAGGTGAAAAAATCACCAGAAAATCAGACCAATTCTTAAAAATTTAGTCTAATTCGGGTGCTTCAGGTGCTGCAATGGAGGGTTCAAAGGACTTCATGAAGCCTGCAGGTCATGCTTTGTCCACCTGCACTAGGAGAACATTAGCATCTGAGGCAGAGACGGAAATTGCATCTTGACCCACCAAAATCAAGGTATCTATAGATAGATTTCTTGTCAAGTTGCTTTTGGTAACAATCTGATCATGCTGGGTCAAGTGAATGAATGTTAGTGGGGCTAAGGTGCAGTTGAGTTTTACAGGAGGACTACAAGGTTTAATTGGCAACAATTTAGTTGTGAGAGCAGGTTTTAATTGGGTAACAGCAAAACTACAAGATATACTTGATTTAAAGAAAACCCATTATGTGATTCTGGTCTTTTATGAAATGGGAAAGACTCTTGCTTTAAATTCTCAAACAGCTGGAGAAGGAAAAAAAATGACCTTTTCCCTTACGGACAATTAGTGGTAGCATATATTGAGATTTTGGTAACATAAAGTTGTTGTTATTAGTTATGAACTAATGTTCTAAATCTCAAACTGGTCTGCAGAACTAATTTTTAAGACTGTCATTCATGTTTTGCTTTTCTTTCCACAAATAAATGATTATAGCACTTGTTTGGGAGGGGGCTGAGTGAGTAAACATTTCAACCTCCGCCCTATACTGTTGTATTTTCCTACTTTGTTTTCCTTTTGTCATATTACCTCGAAAAAGCTCCTATCAAGACTTGCCCATAAAAGTGCATTTGGGTTGGTTAGTTGTTGTCCGCTGATCATCCTTCTAAAGTAAAAACTCTATTTTCTCCCCTAAAATATTGACACTTGGAAGTGTCCAGAAGGTTGTGAAATGTGTGCATGCTCAAATACACATGAAATGCTTTATTCACTAATAAAGATATAGAAAAAGATTTGAAAGGCATCACAAAGAAAAGTGCCACATGATGCATTTTGTTTCCTCTGAGATAGTAATGTACACTGAATACTATTATCCCTCAGAGTGCTTTAGAATTTTAAAGTTTGTGCAGAATGAAGGTGCACATACATCCTTATCATGGCCGGCATAGGCATTTGGCATAGCTGGGTTTATGGCCAATGGTGCTGTGGGGACACAGCCCTGTTTATTTGATCTGACTTTTCTCTTTCTTGCCCTATCACTTCCTCCTTCTACGTAAAAGAATTGTCAACAGAAACAAAGACTGAAATGCACTGATATCTCAGCTTTCTAGTTCTCTCTTTTTAGACTCGCTTTATAGTTCTTTATCCTCCTCCACTGATCCCCCAATTTCAGCTTACAACACTTATTGCCTTCTGTCCTAAGACCTCTGTGGCCCTCAATCTCCATTTGTTCTTTTTCATGGAATTCTTTTCTTTGCTTTAACCCTGTGTCTCTTGTTTTTCATTGACTCTACATTCAGATGTGTTCACATTGTCATCAAGCTACCAATCCCCCATTGCATAGTGAAGGAGAAAGCATATGCGCTTATATCAGTCATGCAAAGAATCTCAGTATATTATGGAATATACATAATACATTTTATATAGTGTTCACCTTTTTCTTGGAAAAGGATGAACTGAGCGAATTCATTCTCAGCACATATAAGTACACACAAGCTTGTTTAATGAGATGCTGTCATATATGTATGTGACAGGTAATTGTGTGTATGCCTCTCCAGCACAGAAGTATTAGTGGAGTAAATATTTGAACTGGTGTTATGTGTCTGCCTGTTGTTGTATATAGACCGTTTCCTTCTTATTTATTTATTTATTTATTTATTTATTTCAGGCATTTATATCCGTTCCTTCTCACTCCTGGGGTGGGGGGGCAACTCAGGGTGGCATCACATCACCAATCATTAGATGTCAAAGAACATAATATTTAAAACAGTTATGATTAAAACAAAAACATCCATTTAAACATCTATTTACAAAAGCTCAATTCAAGTCATGATCCAGGTCTGTCCATTATCCATTAACAGTCATAAAATTAGGACAGGATGGAGGGAGCAAACCTGATTTCGTTAGGGAGGGAGTTCCACAGACCGGGGGGCACAACTGAGAAGGCCCTGTCTCTCATCCCCACCAGTCATGCTTGCAAAGGTGGTGGAATCGAGAGCAGGGCCTCCCCCGACTGTTGCACCCCAGGGCAGCGTAAGCACTGTAAACCAGACAGAGACCAATAAACATATATTATCTTTATTAAAACCATTATAAATCCAGGAATGAATAGGTGGAAAGGTTGAGCAGATAGATAATAGTCCTTTATGAAAAGGTATGAATTAGTCCATAGAATTGAAGGAAAATGTCCAATATTATTGTCCAAAGTCCAGAAACCGAAACACGCTCAAAACTGTTGGAAAGTTCTTGAGCGGGGAAAAACAAGGAAGCAAGACTGAATAACAAAGTCTAAAGTCACTAGGAAGTCTTTGATATCAAGGCAGGAACATGATGAAGCTGAGGCAAAACTTGGTTCAGGAGCAAGGCAAGGAAGTAGACTTAATCTGGGTCTACTCGGGAGTCGCGGCTCGGCTTGGCCACCAGGATCTGGAAACTTGGCTTGGAAGAACAGCAGCTAGAGTCGGTGAACCTTTCTCAGAAAATAGCAAAGTTGACACCGCAAAGTGTCCACAGCGCAAAGCACTTTTATGGAACTTAGATTTGACCACAAACAAGGAAAGCCAAACTCCCTAAAGGTTCCCAAGGGAAACCTTCTATCCATTATCCCCTCGAGATGCCAAGTGGTTACTCCTGTGGAGTTCTTATTTCTCTGGCGATGCAGAAACTCCCTTCTGTTGAAGGACACATTCTCTGGGGAACTAAGAACATCTGGTTCCACCATGGGAGTAATATTTTCACTTTCTCTCCCAATTAAGGAATCATCCGAGCTATCAACAGCCAGCAGCTGTAATTGGAAAGAGCTCTGTGGACTAGATAAAAAGTCAGAATAAGCTTCCTCCTGGTCATAGTTCATTTCTGGATCAGGGTCAGAAACCAAAGGTGGCTGGGGTATGACACCGACGATCTTAAACTGCAAGACAAATCATAGCAGGAGATACGTTTGGACAAGTAAGCTGCGCATGAACCATTTACAGCTTTATAGGCCAAAGCCAGCATTTTGAATTGTACTCAGAATATTATATCATTGGGCATTATCTTAACCTTTTTCCCAGCCTTGCAGCTGCCCATTATTATTTCTGACCTATCTACCCCATCCCTGCTCAGTAACTACACCCTGGTCTCCTAATTTCTCATATTTATGTTCGATTTTCTACCCAAAAAAATGGTATTGCACTTTCTGCATACAGTGACTATTATATTCCACTCTAATACAGACTTTTACCTCAGTGGAAAAAGTGGCTTTAAATAATCCATGATAACTAAGCTGTTCACCCAACGTCAGAAGATGGGAAATGGGAAATAAATTCTTAGCTTATTTCACACATATGGCACATTATTTCTTTTTATAAGCATAGCACTCTCATGCATAGCATTGAAATTGTGAATGCTTGTTGTTCCATGTCACCATTCATAAGCCAGTAATTAATTTTCATAGAGTGCACAATAATTTACATTTTGCTTTCATAGTGTAAAGAACTCTGTCTTGCAGCTATCCTCCACTACATTCTTTAGGATGCACATAGACTGTTGGCTTGCTTCATTTTGTCTCATAATTGCATCATTAATTCTTCTTTTTTACTGTGGAGCAGACTTTTTGATAGTGAACTATAGAGACGTTTTGCTTCTTCTGTGGTGGTCATCTTAAAGTGTGGTGGTATTTAATTTAGATTACTCCTTCAATGTTTTAATACAACTTCCTCTACAATCGGCTGAGTCATTTTAAGAGCTTCAATCTTATCATTTGTTGATAGTTGATGGGTGATGACTTCCATATTGGTTAGTGAATGTGGTCTGGTTTTTAATCTGAATTTTGACAGGAACTATCTAAGATGTTGAATGTATGTAGTGGACAAAGTTCAACATCTTGGATAGTTAAAATTCAAACTGAAACAAAGGACAAATTCACAATACACACAGAAATATGGAAATCACCAGGTGCCACTTGCAGCATTTCTTTCAGTCTTACAAGGAGGAAATAAGATCTCCAAAGCTGTAGTCTGGCTTGAAATGTCATATTACTCAGAGCTATCATCTAGGCAGTAGAAGACACAATGAGAAAATGGATCCTTCACAGCAAATATGGGCTTTTCTTTGATGTCTCACCAGGATGAAGTCATGTGAGCTCAATGTTTTTGGCTGTAGCCCAAGTAAATTAGGAATAAGAGAAGAACAGATCCTATGGACAGTTATAGTTTCCAGTTGGACCACAGTTCTCAAAGGTTCCAGCCAGTAAAGCAACTGGACATGCTGATTTCAGGAACTATAGCTCCTCCAAAACAACTTTTTCAATCTTGGGAGGGGGAGATGGCTCTGTATTGCTTCATCAGTACAATACGTTAAAGCAGCTTCACATCAAATCACGTTGATATGTTCTAATGTCAAAGATGTCAACCACTGATGCAGATGAAATGTCAGGAGAAAGTGCTGCCAGAACTCAGCTGTACAGCCTGGAAACCACAGAACACCCCAGTGATTCTGACAATACATGTTTTAATGCCCTTTGTTCAAAGGGAACAATAAATTGCTCTATAAAATATACTTGTTGGAAATAATAATAATAATAATAATAATAATAATAATAATAATAATAATAATAATAATAATAATATGATGATGATGATGATGATTATGATGATAATAGCATGGAGCATTGCAAGGGTTCAAAAATACATGTTGCAAAACCATAGACAAGACACAATGGGCCCTTGGTATCTGGTGGAGTTAGGTTCCGGGACCTTTGTGGATGCTCAAGTCCATGAATGCTATACAATGGCATAACAAAATGATACTCCTTATAAAAATTGTAAAATAAAAGTTTGTTTTTTTGAATTAAAAAAAAACATTTTCAAGTCATGTGTAGTTGAATCCATGGATCTTGTAGCTGTATTTGTTCTCTTCTTCACCAAAGTATAGTACATTCAGTAGTGTTCTCTGTATCCAATGCCAGTGGAATTGGGCCTTTCTTCCCCATTGGCCGCCATCATCCTTGTTGCAAGTACCTGCTCAAGAGAGTCTTCCAGCCCTTTAAAAGCTGAATATTTTTAAGGATACACAGCATTCTGAAGGAGGGAAAGAAGACAAGTGATTTTGATGGAAAGAGTAGTATTCAGTGAAAATACACAATTGGATCTGGCTCTGCTGTTTTCCCATTTTTTAGCTGTAAGGATGAGAACAAAAACAACAATGGCAATCAGGAGGTGTCTGTGGGTTCACCTACTCCTTCTTTCTTGCCTTTAATTTTAGTTGTTAGCTTTAGCCCAAGACTATATCTTGTAGAAATGTTACAAATGTTAGTCATCACTACTGATTTTAGCCTGGCTTGCAAACCATCTTTTGCTTCTAACACTAGTTTATCGTTGGTTGATATAGTTAGAAGATAGTATAGTTAACAGAAAGGTGAAGGAGGAAGTGAATCATAAGGTAGAGGGGGGACAAAGAGGAGGAATCATAAGGGCATGGAGTGCATTCAGTCTAAGTCATAGTGAGATTGGGAAACATTTTGGCCAAAATGAAATCTTATGGGTGAATGATGCAATACAGTGAAAATGGAAGGGGAAGTGACGGCTCAGTCACAGATAAACAACCATTTGCCAGTATCTTATTTTGTAGGTACCATCATAATTCAGGGTTTTTTCTAGTTAGCACAGCCTTCTAGTTTTTCCCTCCCAATTTCTAGCACTTTTCATTTTCTATCCTGCCATATAGGCTGTTTTTGCCTTTTCTGTATGATGGGAAGGGAAGTATGTGTGCTATGTTTGTGAGAGCTGCTCGGTGTGATGGCATTTATCTTCACTCTTGAGGTGAGACGAGATTAACCCACAAGTGACATTTAGCTTTTCTCACTCATGAAGAAAAATGCTGCAATACAGGCCAGCTATAAAGTTGTCTACTTGTGTTAGGGATTCTTCTTTTTAAAGCACGGATATCACTTTCGATTTCCTTTTAGATAACATATTGGAAAGGAATGGGGAGAGAAGTACTAGTTTGGTAATCAAGCACAATCCTCTTGATTGTCTTGGATCAAGTTTTTCCATTTGTTCTGGACATTTTATTCTTCTGTTGTAGAAGGGCACCAAGTTGAATGCTTGTTCAGCTCTGCCAAATGAACAAATGATAAGTGTTTCCTTTGAAATGGTATAAGGCTTATACTAATGATTTATACCATACTCATTGTTTTGGTATTACATGACTTAATTCATGTGGTGTTAGGTCACTGTCCTCACTTTGTAGATATCCCCCCCAATCATCTTCAGAGGAATTGCAATGCCATAAGCAACCATAGATATATTGTACTGGACCTTTTATTCATTTTTGACCCTTGACAAAGATCAGAGATTTTTTTGAAGATGTCACCAGGCCAACATGCATGGCTGGTGGAAAGCATTCATGTTGGTGGTTCACACCTGGGAAGGTTCTAAAGTTAGCAATGTGGTCAACGCTTGTCACTCTTTGAATGCTTGCCATGGTTTATAACATGAGTATGGAATATATAGTCATTGCGTTGCATTGTGGCCTGAAATATTTTTTATAGAAGTTGATTTTGGCCATAGCTTGTTTTGCAAAAAGGTTATTTGTGGACTTAAATAACTAAAGTTGCAAAATAAATCTCATGATCTATACAGGAGATTGAGGCTTTTTGAATAACAAAAAAAAAAACATTGCAAAATGGGGATTGTGGCCTTTTGAGTAGATAGAGTTATGTGTCGCCCTTGGATTTTAGGCATTTGTTCACATCTCAACTGCATATACTTTATGCATATACACTATACCTCTAAAGAGTGATTCATCAAAATAGATTTGGGCAGTGGTTATTGTAAATTTTAAATAGCAAGTTCTAACTACTTTAGGTCACATAATCAAAGAAAGTCCAAAAATGCTAGTAGCTGTATCAACACTTGTTTAATTTTACTGAGAATTGTTTTGCACAACCCTAAGTTTTAGTCCAAGCTATTTTATTTATTTTATCAAAAACATGTCCTGAAATATGGAAAAATTAATGAAAAAAATACTCCCTTGAAATTCTGCCTTATAATAAGAAATATATATTGCAAGTTCAGTGGACCCTCTGAATCCATGGGCTCTGAATCCATTTTTCCACTGACAGTGAATTGACATGGCTATACATAAAATGGCAGTAACATAAACATGGATGCACTAAAATGGTCATGTGCATATTGCTTCCATTTAATAATATAAGATGAGACCATCTCCTCCCTCCCTCCCTCCCTCCCTCCCTTCTTCCTTTTCTGCATCAGTGGATGGCTCTGGAACCAAATCCTCATGGATTTGGAGGGCCCACTGGATTCATATTTGCATTCGAGAACACAGTATGTGAAGATTTATATCCTCCTTACCTTTACCAGAAGCCAGTTTCATTGGTCCTCTTTCAGATCTTAAGCAGAAAAAGCCGGTCCCTCTGTTCCCACCATAGGTACGTCTTGTGAGAATGTAATATTAGCCTGAGAACCCTTGTGTTAGATTCTAACATTTAAAAGAATCTAAAAAATCATATTTAGGAAGGGAATACTAAAAGTGGATCTCATTTGTATCACACTCCCCCCTCCACAGTATACATGCCTCAAAAATGTGTTGCAGATGTTATCTTTAAAATCACAAATATACTGTTGTTCCATTTTAGGTCCAGGCTGACCTGTTTTGGTACAAAGAAATGCATTTTGCCTGGATCCAAGTAAAGAAAAGCCCATTCTGGTTTGAAAGGATTGGTTTTTATTACAGTTTCTAAACTGTAAGCATAAAAACACATGACAAATCCATGCTGTATTGACATAAAATATAAATTCCTAATAGTGCAACACTCCCAGTGTCTGCAATTTTATCTCTCTGTTTAGTCCATTGGTAGTAATGGTCTCTTCAAGTTAACCAGAAAATATTTCAAATCAACCCTTCAGGAAATTACTTACCTTTTACAAGTATTGTCGGAAGGGACTGACGCATTTCCTGCGACTGGAAGTGTGTTGGTGTCTTGCAAATGCATAATAATTATTATTATTGTGTGTGAGAGAGAGACAGAACCAGGACCTCTGTGTAAAAGCAAAACCATAGCTAACATTCCAAAATGAGAAGGCACTACTAAGTGTCTTCTATGTTAAATAAATTTACCAATCTTGCCATTTTCTGCTCAAATTACGTATTGTTTATATCTTTTGTAATTAATCCCATGTAAGTACAATTAGGCTACACTCATTTAACCTTCTTAGGCTAACTATTAATGAGAGAGACACAAACTTGTTGCCCTAAGATATGTTTGCTGGTTGTGGTAGTTGGACTAATGAATAGGAATTGGCAGATGCATAATTATACATCCACTTTCTCTGGGAACAGAGGCGGTTCAACCACCAGGCCAACTAGGCATTTGCCTGTGGCGCCATCTTTTTAGGGGCACCATTGAGGCAACTCCTGTCTCCTGTGGCCTGCCTCCACCACCGCGCCTCCCTGCGCAAGGAAGGAGCCGAGGTTGCCGCTTTGGGGAGCAGAGAAGCGGCGCCAGGAAGGCGTTAATGACTTTGCAGAGCAGAGAAGCCGCCGATCGCCTTCCTGGCAAGACCTTCCTGGCGTTCGGCGGTTTGGGGAGCAGAGAAGCGGCCAACGCCTTCATTCTCACCAGGAAGGTGTTCGGGGCTTTGGCAAGCAGAGAAGCTGTGCTCACCAGGAAGGCCTCGCCAGGAAGGTGTTCGGGGCTCCTGGTGCCTGCGCTGGGCCTCCCGGTGCCCGCGCTGGTCCCGCCTTTAGGGCCTTCAGAGATTGTGAGGTAAGTGGGGTTTATATATCTGTAGAAGGTTCAGGGTGGGAGAAAGAACTCGAATTAATCACCTTGATTAGCATTTAATGGCCCTGTGGCTTCAAGGCCTGGCTTCTTCTTGCCTGGGAGAATCTTGTTTTGGGAGGTGTTCGCTGTCCCTGATTGTTTACTGTCTGGATTTCTCCTGTTTTCAGAGTGTTGTTCTTTATTTATTGTCCTGATTTTAGAGTTTTTTTTAATACCGGGGGCTATCTGGGTTATCTAAGTCCACACTACCCTATATCCCTGTTCAATGTTTGGTGCTAAGTTCACAAATATAGTAATTCCTACATAACATTACCATGTATTGAACTGCTTTTTCTGTTAATTTGTTGTAAAACATGATGTTTTGGTGCTTAATTTGTAAAATCTTAATGTAATTTGATGTTTAATAGACTTTTCCTTAATCCCTCCTTATTATCCAACATTTTCACTTATCCAACGTTTTTATTTTTCAGTGATTGGTTTGGGGGGGGGAGGGCGGAAAAATTCTGTTCGCCTACACTTAAAAAATACCTAGGGCTGGCTCTGTCTGGGAAAATGGGGAAGGCTGCTCACTGGAATACAGATATCATATTATACCTGTTCTGAAGAAATTTCTCTGCTTCTGTTCTGAATTCAGTGTGCTGGCGATAACATTTACAACCCTAAATGGCTTGGGACCTCGATACTTGAGGGAGCACCATTCCCTCTGTAAATTATTGTGTATCCTATAGCTCTCCAAGAACAAAGGTCTGTTGGAGGGGCTGTCCTCTATGTCCCATAGTAAGGGAAATGCATTGAGGGAGGATATGGGAGAGGGCCTTTTCTGTGGTGGCACGCCATTGGTGGAATTTCTCCCTAGAGGTCCAACTGGTACCAACATTGGAATTATTTCAGCACCAGGTCAAAACATGGCTTTTTATTAAAGTCTTCAGGCCTAGTTTTTCAGCATTGCTGACAAGAAGCGCTGATCTGGGAGCATTGGGGCCAAGCACAGAATCAGCAAAGAGGAAGCTATACCTCCAGACTGCACATATTTTATGGTTATATTTTTCAAGATTGTTTTAGTTGGATTTAAAATGTCTTTTTTAGCAGAGAAACTTTATATACACACACACACACACACACATACACACACACACATATATACAGTAGAGTCTCACTTATCCAAGCTAAACGGGCTGGTAGAAGCTTGGATAAGCGAATATCTTGGATAATAAGGAGGGATTAAGGAAAAGCCTATTAAACATCCAATTAGGTTATGATTTTACAAATTAAGCGCCAAAACATCATGTTATCAAACAAATTTGACAGAAAAAGTAGTTCAATACGCAGTCATGTTATCTTGTAATTACTGTATTTACGAATTTAGCACCAAAATATCACGATATATTGAAAACATTGACTACAAAAATGGCTTGGATTATCCAGAAGCTTGGATAAGTGAGGCTTGGATAAGTGAGACTCTACTGTGTGTGTGTGTGTGTGTGTGTGTGTGTGCATATATATATATATATATATATATATATATATATATATATATATATAGTGTTGTAAAATTTTGCAGTTTTTTATTGTTTCAAATTAATTGTATTGTAATCTGTCCTGATATCTTCATAAAAGAAGTGGGATATATATGTTTTATTAAAAAAAAAAAGACTGAGGATTCCATGAAATCATCTGTGAGAATGAAAGCAACTATTCTCTCCCAAGCGATGCACAAGAGTAAGGACTAAATTTTTATGGCATATTGTGCCACAAAATAAGATTTCAGGGATTCTTTGTTTTTTTTAAAACTATATTAATATTGTGATATTTTGATATCACAGTTCATTAAGTCAGTGTGTCCAGATTTCAGAAATCTACATTGCTGTTTGATATGTTGCTACAAAACCACATTTGTTCTTATTTATTTTTGCATATTAATTTCTATAATACTTCCATTATGCAACATGCCTTGCCATTTTTCTGTCTTCAAAACAGCATAACTAGCATCATTGACACCAAAGCTAGGAAATAATGCCCCCCCCCCCAAAGAAAACCTGGTTTTATACGGGGGGTTTTCATG
>NC_085842.1:236174675-236344675 GCF_035594765.1 Anolis carolinensis
CATAGTGTTTGATAACAAAAACAATTCTAGATGTATATTTTAATATCCTCACATGTATTTTACTGTGAGGCACCTATGGTTAAACCACACTGTTAATAGAGTTGTAAATTTCGGTTTATTGTGGAGTTGCAAGAGCAAATCTTTAGTTGAGGCGAAAGTCTTTTACTAAGTTCACTTTTATGTCATTCTTTATTAATGTTCTATTTCACGTCACTCTCTCACCCAGTTCTCTTAGCCAGCATTCTTTTCAGGGGAGGCTTTTCACGATATGACACTGAAGGAATTTTAAAAAATTTGATGCTGATTATTTCTTAGATGAAATTTAGGGAATGGAATTCAGTGGTAGACCACAAGTTTTACATGGAAAAAGTGCAAGGCCACTGAGTCTTGGGGAAATGCCTAATTGGGAGATACATTTCCACAGACAGATGTAGTTCACTGTCAAGCAAAGGAGACTTGGATAGACTCATAATATCAGGATTGCCAGATCTCAGGGCATGGCCATGCTGTTTATTCGTTCAGTCGCTTCCAACTTTTCGTGACCTCATGGACCAGCCCACGCCAGAGCTCCCTATTGGCTGTTGCCACCCCCAGCTCCTTCAAGGTCAACCCAGTCACTTCAAGGTTACCATTTTCTCCACATCATTATCTTCTCCAGGCTTTCCTGTCTTCTCATTATGGCCACGATTCTCGGTTTTCATCGACTATCCCCAAGTGGGAGTTGATTCTCCAGGTGGTTGGGTCCATCTCTGGACAAGAGGAAAATACTATGTTGAAATCTCCAGCTCAACTAGTATACCAGCATCTTCCTAAAATTTGCACATTTCTCCCACCTCTGTTTATTTATTGATTTCTTCATTCATTGTTTCATTTATAACAATCTAATATAAATGCAAAAAAGAAGAAAAGAAACAGGAATAGAAACAAACAAACAATGGAATGAATAAGACATACAAAAACACAGTAGGATTCTGATGATACAGTCCTGGCAGCAATGAAAATTAAAATACATCTCCAGCTAAATAATCCCACTAAATTACTAATACCCATAACCACATATTAGTATATCATTAAATTTCTTATTGCCCAAAAAATCCATATGCAGTTTCCAATCTTTCCAGAAAAAATCTTCAGTTGGCTTGTCCTTCAAAAGTCATGTTAATTTGGCAATATGAGTCAAAAATGGGTGCATCTTAATACATTTGTTGCTTCACTTTGCAAAGATACTCCAGGGTTGCTTAATATATTCATTTAGTGAACTTCCTTCCCTGCCAATTGTTCTGCTACTGGGTCTCACCTTCCATTTTCCTGTGAATCCACTTTTTTTGCTAAAAGCAAGTAAGCTACAGTAAAATCAGTGTTGCCTGCCTATCCCACCTCTCTACACATAAAAAGAACCTCATTTTTGTCTTGATCTGGAAACAGCCATTATAGTTAAAATCTTAACAGCCCGAAAGACATACAACAACCCAACAGCCATTATAGTTAAAATGTCTCAACTAATAAACAAAAATATGCTGTGTGTTTGATGGCAACTGTGGTTGATATTCAATGCCTAACACTAAAAGATCACCAGGGTCTGTCCCCATATCAGATTTTGGCCTGGAAACGTCAGGCTCTGGGACGATCCTGAATGGGGAGCCCTACATAATAGGCACTATGTTGTCAATTAATGCATTCACAGTTCTAATTGTTACATTTTCTGACAAAGGCACTTTGCATTAGAGAAAATACAGAAATATTATGACCTATCAGTAAATGATTTGGCCACAGCAGTAGGCAATCAACTGATCAAAGCCAATTTTAATATGTGACAGAAGTTTTTAAACAGTGGCTGGTCATATTTTGATTTTACAATGTTACCTAAGTAATAAGGAGCCATTGTGATGTGGTTTGAGCATCGGATTTTGACTCTAGACCCTGAGGTTCGAATCCCCGCTGAGCCATAAAACCCACTGGGTGACCTTAGGCAAGACACACTCTCTCAGGCACAGAGGAAGGCAAACCTCTTCTGAATAAATCTTGCAAAGAAAACCGAGCAATAGGTTTGCCTTAGGATCATCCTGGGTCGGAAGCAACTTGAAAGCACGCACCAATTATTATTATTATTATTATTATTATTATTATTATTATTATTATTATTATTATTATTATGTTTATTTATACCCAGCTTTTTCTCTCCACAAGGAGATTCAAAGTGACTAGGAGACTCAAAGCAGCTGTTGCAGCAATGTTAGCTGCAATTAGAAAGAAAAGGATTAAAGATGACCTATCTCTTAAAGCAATGGTATTCCTCCTAGTAACCCATGAATGTGAGAGCTGGACCATAAAGAAGGCTGAGCTTTTGAACTGTGGTGTTGGAGGAAGATTCTGGGAATGTCTTGGACCACGAGAAGAATACTTCAGTCCATAGTTCAGGAAATAAAACCCAACTGCTCACTGGAGGGAAGGATATTAGAGGCAAAAATGAAGTACTTTGGCTACATAATGATGATGCAGAAAATGGAAAGAAAAAGGAAGAGGGGCTAACCAAGGGCCAGATGGATGGATGTTATCCTTGAAGTGACTGGCTTGACCTTGAAGGAGCCGACAGGGAGCTCTGGTTTGCTCTGGTGAACAAATAACAACAACAAATCTCTCTTTTAGTCATCTTTATTTTAAAAATCTGAGAGTTTCCTCCATGTCTCACCTATATTCAAGTTTTGGAAATAACATTTATTCCCATCTAGTCGATTTCATAATTGCTTAAAAGGCACACAATTAATCAGTTTAAAAGTCTTCAAATTGGTTGACATCCGCAGTAAAAATCAAGCCACTATTAAAAGCTTTGCTGCCCTTTAGCCACGAGGCCCAGCCCCTACAGTCTTGAAAGCCTTGGCTTTTTTTGTCTGGGCTTTTTGCCAGTTCTTACTCTTTCTGGTTTTCCATAGCCTGAGGCCTCTCTTGGAGAGTTTTCCAGATGCAAAACCACAGGAGCTATTTTTCTACAAGGTGTGACAGAATTTGGAATTAGCCTATGCAATGAATTGAGAAGCTTGCTTATTTGCTTGCTTAGGTTATGTGTGTATGTATGGATGGATGGCGGGTATGGCATTTCTTCCCCATAAAAAAATTTCCAAGCAGGCTTCAACAATTTTACAATCCAAATTAAAAGTTAAAATATACCAAAATACAGTAAAAAGAACCAAATATCTGCAGAAGCAGCAAGCGAACATAGCATGCTCTGGCCAAGATGTTAAAATGTGGCATTCAGTTAAAAGAACTGAATAAATAAAGAAGGTATTCATTTGGCACTGAAATGCCATCAAATTAGTGCCAAGGGGACACCCCCAGGGACAGCATTTGACAGCAGTGGCAATACCACTGAGTAGGCCCTTTCCCCAGTTAACCTCAACCACCGATGCCTCGGGTAATGTGGCAGCCCAGAGGAGAGCCTTTGGGGAAGCTTTGCATGTACAGACAGGCACCTGTGGAGAGAGGTGATGCTTGAATGAACCACAGGAATTTGCCCACATTAATAAGTGATATTTAACAAGGAAATCACACAAAATAGTCAACGGTGAGGTCAAACTGGGATAAAGTAGGCAGACTGAAGACTGTTGAGCACCATCAGATGACACTGGCTTGACCCTGTCCTCATTCCTCCCATAGTGGAGGGGAAGCATCTCAAGATGCTTCTTTTGCCCCAACAGAGAGGAAAGTGTGTTTTGGGTAGCTTAGCTGGAGCTACCTGAATTTTTTTGCCCTTTCCTCCATATGATGGGGGGGGGGGGGGAAGGCCAACGTGGAAACAGGTGTTGCTGCTCTTTCACCCATATGATAGGAACAGAATGCCAACATGCATTTCTTGTCCTCACCATGTGATGGGGAAAGAAAGAGGGTGCACAGGGTGTCTCATGTGCCTGCCTTTTTCCCGCTGACTGCTGGCAAAACGGGCTGTGTGAAGAAGTCCATAATACTGTGTTCCACTTTAACTGCAATGGAAACATCCTGTGGAAATAGAACCCAGCTTGCTGTGAATTCTAAATAATTTACTCTCAACTTCAAATCCTAGAATTCCAAGGGATGTTGCCAAGGCAAGTAAAATGGAACCACAGAACTATAGATAAATACTTTGAAAAGGCCCTTGGTGCTTTTTGGGTCACACCATGTGAACGGATATTCTCTTTCTCCAACCATAGAGTGGTAATAATAGCATGGAGTAGGAACACCCTCTAAACAACTCTCTTGAACACCTTCTAAACACCTATTTCTCGTTGAACACTGCTAACATTTACCCCACTTCTGGAACTTCTTCCACCTAGGCCAGTGTTTCTCAACCTGTGGGTCCCCAAGTTTTTTGGCCTACAACTCCCAGAAATCCCAACCAGTTTACCAGCTGTTAGGATTTCTGTGAGCTGAAGGCCAAAATATCTGGGGACCCACAGGTTGAGAACCACAGACCTAGACAGACAGTACTGTCCCCCTTCGCCCTCTTTCATACAAGATAATATAAGTAACCCAACGAGCCAATTTAGCTTTCCCCTTCCTCCCTCACTAGGAAGCTCAATTTTGTGTGCCTAAGGACAGAAACGCCCTTTGCAAAAATGAGACTTCTGGTGGAGCGTTAATGGCGACAGGCAGGACCGGCTGAGAGCTCTCAGCTAGTCAACCCCAAGGATTGACCTGGTAGAGCGCTAGCTCCCTCTCACCCCCACAGATTGAGTCTGGGGGGAGATGCTACAACCGCAGGATCTTTCGACGGCCCCAAATGATCCTCGCCCCTCAAGGACGAGGATCCAGAGGGTCCGAAGGACCGCGGCTGGCGGGCCGACCAGCGGGAAGCGAGCCACAGCTCGCACATGCTGTCAGCCTCATTCGTTCCAAGATTATGAAGGCAAAAGAGAAGAGGTAAGCAGACTGCTAATCCTCAGGAAAAGAAGGTGTCCAGAATTTTTAAGAAACCCTCTATCCGTAACAAAACTTTAAGATTTAAAGACCAGCTAACTACCAGGGCATATCAAACAGATTGAAAGTGAATGGTATTGTCTGTTGGGATCCGGACAACAGGAGACCTGAAGAGTGTCACCGAATTATTATATTAAGAAATAAGGAAACGGCGCGGAGAAGTCAGAAAACAAGAAAATTAAGCTGTTGTAAGACCAGGAACTGCGGAAATAAGAATAAACTTTTACTGACCTTGAACGCCATATTGTTTTGACTAGGGGTACCTTCTCCCAAAACAAACAGAGAGGAGGAGGTGTCTCCCCCCAGGGAGGAGCGTGGAACGAAGCGGAAGTGGAAAAAGAACTGAAACTCTGACCACTCCCTTCAGTGGAATTAAAAATGAAGCGCACTGACCATAGAGTAACCCAAGAGACCGGAAAAAGAAAAGGAAACCACGGAGCGACTAAAGTGTGGACCGGGAGGACCAGAAGTGGTAATTATATCGTGCAAGAGTGATATCCTCACAAGATTCAAGCAAAGATCAAGGTTTCGTCAGTGGGCCGGCTAAGGGAAGGTAAAATAAGGAATTGGGAGAAGCACTAAGCGGAGTAAAGACGCAAGGTACAAGGGAGGAAGGCAAAAGAGATGGACCGGACGAAACATAAAGATAAGGGGCAAGATAGCCTACAACAAGGAATCTTATCAAGACAAGCTGCTGAAGCAAATTCAAGGTAGGGATACTTGACTTGATTCGGTCTGACCCAGAGCCCAGAAAATCAGGGAAGACAATCAGGGTTGAGCAAACGTGTCATTTAGCTGATTAATGGGCAGGGCTGTGATGACTCATGGGCCATGTAGTCCCGTTCCTAGTGCTGTTGTGACGGATGAAGAGGAAAACTTGGGTTTTCCACCATTTCAGCCAGAAAGGGAACTTTCCCAGCCAGAATTGGAGCCCTTGCACCTGCAGGAGGTTTGTCCTCCAGAAATCTGCCAAACAAGCCCTGAGTCAAAATCTCCCCCATTTTCTCGCCGTAATTATTATCAGCAACAAAAAGGAGTTCAGCAGGCTAATCGCAGAAGCCTGAGAATCGCAGCAAAGCATTCAGATGATTAAGCCTGCTCCCATGAGAAATTTTAGGGAGTCATACATCTGGGCACAGAGATTGACTTTCGTTTCTGATTCCCCAGAGAAGTGTTCTTTGGTGGGAAAACGAGAACCTATTTAGGTTCCTTGCCCTTTAGGAATCTTGCGGAGTCAATTCGTCAGCTACTGGAGTAGTGTGTGTGGACAGCGCTACTCCCGCTTCTAAGCCTCGTTCCTGTTTTCAAGCCTCGTTCCTGTTTCCAAGCCTCCGCTCCCAGCCTTGTTTACTCCCCGGATCTTGCCTTGCTTCCTGGACCTTGCCAAGTAATTACCACGGATCTTGTTCTTGCTCCTCGTTTCTTGTTGTCTTGTTTCAAGCCTTGTGTTCCAAGGATCAAGTTACTTCCTAGCCTTGCTCAAGTTTCATGGACTAAAGGACCTTGTCATCTCCCCTCACTTTGCCTGGCAAAGTGAGTGTTTCGGTTATTGGATTACAACTTTGGACCTTAATATTTCATACTGGACATTGTTTCTTTGGACTAATTTTGACCTTCCCTGAAAGGTCTACTTCTGAACTATTTCTTACACTTGCTTTTATTAACTTTATATATTCCCTTAATAAAGCTTAATGGATATCCTTCGGGAAATTAAGAAAATTTCGGAAAAACAGGATTTGTTACAAAAGGAGGTGCAAACAATAGCAAGAAAACAAAATCTACAACAAAAGACTTTATAAGAAGAGATGTCTGAGCTAAAGAAAGAAATTAGAGAAGAACTAGGTGAGATAAAAAAGGAAACAGCGAAAAATACAAATGATATTAATGATCTTAGAGTAGAAAACAGAAAGACTGACATAGAGCAAATCAAAATACAGAAAAAAATGGATCAGCTAGAGGAAAAAGAAAGAAGACTCGGGAAAATTCAAGAAAAAAATGGACTATCAATTGTTAGAATTCCAGTTAAGATTCAGGAATGTGAAGAGAAGGATGAAAACATTGGATGGGTGATTACACATTAACAGCTAGACTATTACAATGTACAGAACAGGAAGCGTGTGGGCAAATAGACAGATTGTATAGGATCCATACCAATTACACAAAGAAAAACTAGGCAATTAGAGATGTTATTGTTCATTTTTTGAAAAAAAAAACGGGACGAAGTCCTGAGAAGGAACGCCGCTAAGCCAATAAGTTACAAGGATAGGAAAGTAACTATCCTAAAGGAACTACCACAAACAATATTAAACAGAAGAAGGAAATATTACTTCCTAACAGACACACTTTAAAAACTTCAAATTAAATATAGATGGGAAAAGTATGAAGGCCTAATGGCGACTTATAAAGGAGAACAAAAGTGGATAACAACTGAGGAAGAAGCAAAAACCTTAAAGAGAGAAATCAACTTAGAAGAGCAATCACCCACAACAGAACATGGCATAAATCCTAAGAGTAAGAAAAAAACATTTTTTTCACCCAAAGAAGGAGAACTAACAACGGCTCAACTGGACACGTTTGCGGATCAGACTGATGAAGAGGAAGTGGAAGAAGAAGAATCCATTGAAGACGACTGTGACATATCAAAAGATGAGTAAAGTTAGTCTTTCATTGAAATGTTTTTCCGATAACATTAACGGGTTGAATTCACCCAGGAAATGTAAAAGATTATTCAACACATTAAGAAAAGGAAGATATAACATCATAGCTTTGCAGGAGACTCATATTGATGCAAATCATACAAATTATCTAAGAAATAGCCACCTTGGAAATGAATTAATTGCTGCAGACATGGTGAAAAAAAGAGGAGTGGTATTGTATATAGATCATACAATACCTGCAGAAGAACAATTTAAAGTCAAAGAAGGTAGAATAATAGCAATTAGGATAGAAGTTGAGGGGGGAAAATTCTAATCTGTAATATCTTTGCGCCCAATGGCCCCAAAACAAAATTTATTAAATTCATGTGTGACAATATTAACAAAATAGATTTTGACCATATTATAATACTAGGTGACTTCAACTGAGTTTTTTATTATTTTAGTTTTATCCCTTTCTTTATCTAAAACTCAGTTGAAGTCACCTAGTATTATAATATGGTCAAAATCTATTTTGTTAATTAATAAGAGAAAAGCACTAGCTCCTTACCAAAAAATTTCATCACCCTAAAAGAAGAATATAATTTAATTGATGCATGGAGAGAGCATAATCCTGGGGGAAAAGATTACACATATTTTTCAAGCAGACATCGGACATGGTCGAGAATTGATATGGTATAGGTGTCGAAATCTCTGTCGACCAAACTCGAGAACATAAAAACTTTAAGTAGGGATCTATCCGACCATTGCCCGATGCTGTTAGAAATTAATAAAAAGATTACTCCCAAAAAATGGAGACTTAATGAAAATTTACTTAAACAAGAGAAAGATATAGAGAAGATTAATGCCATGATAAAGGAGTATTTTTGCTTTAATGATACTAAGGAAACGAGACCACAAATTATATGGTATGCCTTTAAGGCAGTGTCAAGAGTTTTTTTGATACAATTAAACACTAGTAAAAGAAAACAAAAAGAATTAGAAATGGCAAAATTAAAAACAGATATAGAGGCGAAGGAAAAAGAGTTAAAAGCTAATCCGAGAAACCAAAAAACAAAGAGAATTCTAGATATATTATTAAAACAGAAGGCAAATTGGGATCTTGAAAGAATAGCTAACCAGATAAAGTGGGTTAAACAAAATGCATTCGAAATTGCAAACAAGCCAGGTAAGTGGCTGGCTAGATTAATAAGGAAGAAAAGACAAAATCAATAAATAATATCAATTAAAACAAAAGAAAGAACAGTCACCAGAGATGAGGATATCAAAGAGGAATTTAAAGTATATTATGAGAAACTACACAAAAGACCCTATAAACCCAGAAATGATAATGGAATACCTGGGGAAACAAAAATTGGGGAAAATTACAGAAGAGCAAAGATCAAATCTAAATAAAGAAATTACAAATGAAGAAATTCTTACAGCAATCAAGAGTCTAGAAAGCAATAAGGCCCCAGGACCTGACGGTTTCATAGCTGCCTTTTCCAAGATAGGTCAAGAAGAAATGATCCACTTCTTACAAAAAATAATGAATCAGGCCTTACAGGAGAAAATTATCCCAGATTCTTGGAAGGAAGCAACAATAATTATGATCCCTAAGGAAAATTCGGACTTATTGGATGTATGAAATTATAGACCCATTTCCCTACTGAACACGGATTATAAAATCTTTACAAAAATTTTAGCTAATAGAATGAAAGAATTTTAGCTGATTGGATTGGAGAAGAACAAACGAGGTTTCTACCATCTAGAAGTATCAAAGATAACGTGAGAACAATCGTAGATGCAATTGAGTATTATGAACAGAACAATCAAAAAGAAGTAGGCTTCCTAGCTTTAGATGCTGAGAAAGCCTTCGACAACTTAAATTGGAACTTTTTAAAATTATTATCACAGGAATTAGACTTAGGCTTACAAATTCAAAATGGAATTAATAGTATTTATGAAGACCAATGGGCAAAAATCCAAATTAATGGCCAAGAAACGACAAAATTTAAAATTGACAAAGGAACCAGACAGGGATGCCCTCTATCACCCCTAATATCCATCTTTGCATTGGAAGTGCTATTAAAAACAATCAATAAAGATGGAAACTTACAAGGAATTTTAGGCTTGATAAGCAAGATTATAAATTTCGAGCCTTCGCCAACGACATAATTTGTATTATTGAAAATCTGAGACAGAACATTCGTAACTGGCTGATGAAAATTGAGGAATTTGGCAAGAGTGGCGGGCTTAAAAATTAATATGAATAAAGCAAAGATTCTAACAAAAATATGTCAAAAGAAAAGCAAAAGGATCTCTGTGATGCTTCCGGATTGGAAACCCCGATTAAGATAAAATATTTAGGAATTTGGATTTCAGCAAAAAATAATCAACTTTTAGATTTAAACTACCTAGCCAAATGGAAAGAAATCCAAAAGGATCTTGATAAATGGAGCAATCTAAATGTGTCATTATTGGGCAGAATAGCCATTATTAAAATGAATGTGCTGCCTAAATTGCTGTATCTGTTCTAAAATATTCCAATCATAAGGAAAGTCAACCTTCTCAAAAATTGGCAAAAGGCACTTATGAAATTTATATGGAAAAAACAGAAAGCAAGAATTAAATATAGCACAATGATTTCACCAAAAACGCAAGGAGGATTTGGCGTTCCAGACCTAAAATTATATAACGAAGCATGCGCTCTTAACTGGATAAAAGATTGGATTAAATTGGAAAAAATAAAAAAATTTAAATTTGGAGGGACACGAATTGAGAAGAGGGTGGCATGGTTATCTTTGGTATAACAAATTTAAAATCGAAAAACAATTCGGTAATCATTTCATTAGGTCGGTATTAATTAAAACTTGGGATAAATATAAAAGACACTTTCACATTAAAACCCCCCTATGGCTCTCCCCCTTGGAAGCAAATCACCGAAGACTTTTGGGATGGACAAAATGGCTGACTTCTAAAGAAATATTGAACTTAACATCTAATTCAAAAGACCCTCCACAGATAAAAGAAATGTATGAAATTCAACTAATAAACAAAAATGTGTCCTGGTACTAATACCTCCAAATTAAAGAATCATATAAAAAGGACAAATCGGAAGGCTTTGAAATAGAACAGGGTTTCTGGGAGAGAGTCTGCCCTTGAACAAGAAAACTATATCAATTCTATATATTAACTATTAGAGTGGGAATTAGAACCGGAGGGTATCACAAATGCAATGATCCAATGGGCAAAAAACATTGGTCGTCCAATTTACATACATGAATGGGAATCAATTTGGAGGGAAAAAAAATCAAATATACATACTTTACTGATATGAAAGAAAACTGGTTGAAAGTCATGCATAGGTGGTATTTAACTCCAAAGAAAATAGGATTTATGTACAAAAACACCAATAATAAATGTTGGAGATGCAAAACACAAGTGGGTTCGTATCTTCACTTGTGGTGAAGCTGTAGAAAATTAGGGTTTTGGGTCATCTGACATGCCTGAATGTGACCCCCAGTTCCACTGCAGTTGACCACACTTGCATTAAAAAAATCTTCTTTTTTATCGTGTCAGAAGCAAATTGAGGCAAGTTGCTTCTGGTGTGAGAGAATTGGCTGTCTTCAAAGACGTTGCCCAAGGGACGCTCGGATGTGTTACCATCCTGCGGGGGGCTTCTCTCATGTCCCCGCATGGGAAGCTAGGGCTGATAGAACTGCCAATCTTCAAGTCAACAGTTGAGCCAAACTGGCAAAATGGCACTACCTAGAAGAATCCTCCACCTTGTGCCACTGTGGAGCAGAACAAACAACTTAGCATCTGTATGCTTTCCCACAATACCCTGCTCCATGCACAGAGGAAGAATTGTTGAAAGCTACAGACGTTGCAGTTGCTATTGCCTGTTTTTGGTAAAAATAATAATAATGTAACTGCTTGTGTTCTTTCTATTTTTATCAGCTTTATACTTATTTATGCAATGCTTTTGACACAAAATAAAAAGAAGTTCAGTTGGCACAAGGGTTTAACTCATTGCACCACCGCAGCAATGTTTATTCTGAACAAGAAAGATTAAAGTAAATTGTGTGCTCCATGAAAACAACAGCAAAATAATGCTCATTTATTACACTTCTTGATAATTGTTGATGGTGCTCAGATTATTCAAATCCTGCTTGATAATTTTAGGCAGGGCTCAGCTTCTCAAGGCGAGTCTTGGGGGACTCAGGCCCACGAGCAGAATCATATAGTTGATACCATTAAGTCATTTTATGATGCAGGTATCTTGTGTTTTATGATGGAAATGTAAACATCCATTTTTTAGATGGGAGAAAAACATTTCTTCAACTACTTCTCTAGTAAATTCAGAGTTTCTGGTTTTCATGTGCATACATTTGGACACATTTACACACAGAGAGTGCCATACAAAAATTTGGAGGAAAGGGCCTTTTTAAAATTCTCATCTCTGCCTCCATTTCTTTTCCCTGAACCTCCCACTTTCTTCCAAATTTATCCCCCAACTTTACTGACTTTATTCTCTCCTTCTCCCATGTGTATTACTCAAACATACACATATACTCACACTCTTTAAGCAAGGAATGGTTATTAGGGCAAGTACAGAGAACAACTACTTTGAGCCAGTCATCCTATTGTGAGTGTTCAGTTCTCAACAACATGTGTGTCTTAAAGCAATTGCTCGAAATGGGGACGGAACAGTTCAGAGGAGATCACTATGGCTTGCCATACTGATCTGGTATTGTGAAACAATGGGCTCTATTGATTGCATTTAGTAGCATCGTAGGCTGCCAAACCCTATTGCACATTACTGCGGGAAAACAAGGAAGGAAACTTAATGTGCAACAGGACCAGGGCAGGAATAAAAAAAGAATTAGATTGCCTTGGAGCTGGGGCAATCTGCCAGCTTCGGCTTTATGGAAGTGGAGCTATACTACTCGTACCTAAGTCATATTCAGAAATGTACAGATCATAATCAGAACTGGATTAAAGGACATAGGAGCTCATTGCCCAACCATGATTTGGGGCCTCCAGTTCTCTGATCTATATATATTTTCCCTCCTAGAGTCTGTTTACAAAGCAGTCATACATATACATGGTGGATCTCTTTTCCTGCTTGCTGAAACCCAAAATGAAATGTAGTATGGTGATCAGCCTACTAAGAATTTAAAATTCATGGCTAAAACATAATTACCAGTACCCTGCCTTGGGCTAAGAAAACAACCATTATTCTGGGCTGCAGAGATGATTCTCTTTGAATGAACATGTTTGAACCATAGTCCACAAAGCTGTATGTTCGTATCAGTGGATTGATAAGACAGCCTGAAGCCAAAGAGGGTTTTGGATTTGTAGAGAGCCAATTTGTACATATTGCAACATGATCCAGTTGGCCTGAGTTCTCACTGTAGTATGATAAATCCAAATGGATTATATTTAAAAAAAACCCTATTAATTTGTATTTTGAATTCAAGAAAGACAAGTGCATTTGGTCTCTAAAGCATTTTTCTGTCTATCTCAAAAAGATTAGGAAAGTACGGTATTTCATATACCCATTTATCCAGATGTTTTGATGTTCTTACACCCTGTGGGAGGCATCTCTCATGTCTCTGCATGGGGAGCTAGAGCTGACATATGGGAGCTCACCCCGCTCCCTGGAATGAAACCACCAACCTGTTGCTCAGCAATCCTGCCATCACAAGGGTTTAACCTAATGTGCCACTGGGAGATGAATTTAGCCAGCTGAATTAAATGCACACATCTGTTGTAGCTTGCACACTATTGTGTAGGAAAATGGACCTGCTGGGCTGTCATCCCAATAGGCTTTGCCAAGAAGCTGCTGAGTTCCCCAAATCCAGAAAATGTTGTCACTGGCATCTGTCCTGGGTCCCCCTTAAAAAACAACAGTTTCTTTCTGCTTTCCATTTTTAGGTAATTGTGATGAAAAAAGCATAGCAACTGCATGTCTCTTAGAGATGTAAGGGGAAACCCTTGCCTAGATGAGTGTACCACTGTTCGAAGAAGGTATCACCAAAGCATAGCCCGATTATCCCTGGGTATAGTCCTAGTAATCTTGTGAAGTATCTTTCATGTTGTGTTTACACATCCTCTACGCTTGAACAACTGACTTATTTTTAAGACGGATTACAAGATTTAGTAAAATGTGTGTGTGTAATATTTTCAAGCCATGGATGGTGGAATTCATGGATGCAGAATCTGTGGATACAGAGGGCTGGTTGTACTATCAGTCAGACAGTTACAAATTGCTTCTCTTTCATGATACCCAAATTCGCTACCTATCGCCCCAGCCATTATTTGGTCAGGATTTCAGAGGAACCTGGAATGGGAAAGGCCAGGGGGATGTGGGAATGTGGGAACACAAAGGAAAGACAGCAACAGTGTTTCCCTGTGTGGTTCCTTTTAGCTCTCAGAAAGTTCTTGGGGACAGAGGCTATCTTGCTACATTGCTGCGTCTCTGCATCATGTCTGGTTTAATGAACCTTGTGCCTCCACTGGTGCTTCCAGATGTAACTTTAATAGATATAATAACTGGGAATGTCTGCTGAAAAGGGCCTAAAAACTGGTGTTTATGAGACAGACAACTCAAGAGCCTTGCAGAGAGGAAATTGACTCTGATTATTTGAATACAGACTGCAATGTTTGCAACATCTGGAAGTCTACAGTAAAAGCGTGCTTTTTTTCTTCTTCCCTCCCTCACACCCCAAATGTGGATGATGTTTATGGCCCAACTGTGGTACTGTAAAGAGAGTTTCTGTTCATGTGATATTTGCTGCGGATGGTGCTGTGACTCGGAAGGGATCAGACTGACTCCTATATTGGAGACATAGAAAAGTTCACTCTGTAAGCTTCACAGCAGGATATGGCAGAACCAGATTATAAGGCTGCATTCACAGCACATCTGCATATTTGTGTGTGCTCCACTGAGAACCCAGTGCTGTCTGTTTGGTCCAGAAATTTGCCAACCAGTTCTCAGAATCCTGATTCTAATAGAAACCTGTGGCTAAAGTTAAATACTCCTTGGTGAAAGACAGAGCGCTCAGGGTAGACGTTAAGAGCTTCTGAAAACATGTGGGTCTGTTATAAACGTGAAGTTGCTACCTAACCAGTTAAGATTAGGTTCCCAACTATGAAGTGAAATTACCACACAGTCAGAGAAACTGCCTTGGCAATTGGTTCCAGAGTTAATCCTGGAATGAGGAAAACTCTATAAATATTATTTTATTTAAGATGGTTCAGACTGAGGGGAGATTAACATCTGCTTTCCATATCGACTTGCATGAGTCAACGTAATATCTTTATGTATGGATTAAATTTTAATCATTAACTTTCAGCATTAAAACAAAAGCCACCGCTTTTGTGGACTCCAGCGCATTCTCATATTGTAGGCACTGAGCTGGCGGGTGGAGAGTCAGCCGATGGCAGTGACTGGTGGGAAGGTCTGTGGAGGCCATTTTAAAGCAAAACATTTTTTAAAAGCATGATCAAACAGATGTGGAAGCTAGGAAAGAAAGGTTGGGTAGGGCAAGGGTTTCCCACCATAGTTTGCTGATCTAGTTTAAAACACATATGTAGAAGCTATCAAGATTATGTTATTTCTTGATCACGATAGGACTTTGAGTAACCAGTTTTCATCCTTCTGAAGTTGATGAAATTACTCTGAACAACTGGAACTAATCCTAAAACCATAGAGTTGGAGGAGACCACAGGGGTCATCCACTCCAACTGCCTGCCAGGCAGGAACACGTAATTAAAGCACTCCTGATAGATGGTCACCCACCCTCTGTTTAAAAATCTTCAGGGGAGGAGACACCACCACACTCCAAGGAAGCTTATCCCATTGTCAACCAGCTCTAACTATCAGGAAGTTTTCCCATAAATCTCTTTTCCTATCCTATCAAAACTGGGAAAAATTATAAGATAAGAGGTGCCACCTCCAAATTCACCAATAAGCCTGCATCTCAAAGCAATTCCAAACTTTGAAGCCCCATTCATAATTCTTACTTTGATAAATCATTGACCTCCAGGACTTTTTGTCTCTTTTTTTGGCATTGTGCTCCAAGCAAGTAGATGCCGTCCAAGTGTAGCTGCTGATCTATTGCTAATCAAGAGCTGCATCTGGAGCTGACAAAAATAATAGGAAGCGCTAGATATCACCTGTGTATTGATCACGTCCTTTCAAAGTTCTGGACAACCTCTTAGCTCAGTGGTTCTCAGCCTGGGTTTTCCAGATGTTTCCACCTACAACTTCCAGAAATCCCAGCCAGTTTACCAGCTGCTAGGATTTCTGGGAGCTGAAGGCCAAAAACATCTGGGGACCCCAGATTGAGAACCACTGTCTTAGTTCAAACGAGTAACTAAAACATTTCCAAGATAATGTGATTCCAGCCTTTTCTACCAAATCCAACATATTTGCACTTTTAACAATACAAATAGGTGAAGTCACCCAAATGTAACAAGTATTTCCTTTTACTGAGAAGAAAAATCTGGAATTGATTCTGGATGAAGAAAGGGCTCAATTCATATGATTTGTGGAGGATATACTGTATATACTCGAGTATAAGCCTAGTTTTTCAGCCATTTTTTTAAGACTGAAAAAGCCCCCCTCGGCTTATACTCGCGTGAGGGTCCTGGTTGGCTTATATTTGGGTCAGCTTATACTCAAGAATATATGGTATATTTATTATTTTTCTCTATTGTTATTGGTATTATTACACTTATTATTTTTCTCTATTATTGTTGCTACTATTAAATTTATTTTACTCTATTTTTATTATTATTAATACATTTATTATTTCACTCTGATCTTATTATTATTATTGCATTTATTATTTTAATCTATTTATTATTACATGTATTATTTTCCTATATTTACTATTATTATTATTATTGCATGTATTATTTTACTCTATTATTATTAAAAGGATACATAAGCACATTTACATTGAAGAAGATGAGAATAATGATTTGAGCAGAGTTGGACAGTCTTATCTTAAATATGATCTTTATGTAAATATTCAAAAACATTTAACCTACTGATGCCTCAATTAATGTAATTTTATTGGTATCTATTTTTATTTCTGAAATTTACCACCCTCGGCTTATACTGGAGTCAATGTTTTCCCAGTTTTTTTGGGTGGTAAAATTAGGTGCCTCGGCTTATATTCGGGTCGGCTTATATTCGAGTATATACGGTATATGAGATATCACGTATCAGATCTGCTTTAGATGATATTGTTGATATAAGATGTAGTGTTGGCCATGTCCACATACAATGTATACTTTTTCAATTGCACCACGTGAAGATGTGGATATGATACTTGGAGTGGAGAGACATCCTAAACCAGTGGTTCTCAACCTATAGGTCCCCAGGTGTTTTGACCTACAACTCCCAGAAATCCCACACAGTTAACCAGCTGTTAGGATTTCTGGGAGTCGAAGGCCAAAACATCTGGGGACCCACAGGTTGAGAACCACTGTCCTAAACATAGGCTTGAATCGTGATTTTCTGGGCTTATTAAAGCAACCATATGGTCTCACCATGTGGGCAACAAAGAGAGATAGTATTATATTAGAAATATTAATTTGGCTATAGCAGTTATGGATAACCATTGATCTGTGGCAGCTCCAGTCTTGCTCCATTAATGCTACTGGACTGTTTTTCTGTTGGGTTTTACTCAGAAATTGTGCACAGGATCACACCACTTCCTCACAGTTCTGAAGAAGAAAAAATCAGAGAAAATTAACAGAAATAAATAGGAAAAACCCCCCACAATACAGATGGTACTTAGCAAAAGGAATGGCAAACTATTAAATATAAGAGGGAAATTTTCCTGTCTCAAACATTATTTACTTGACTGCAAAGCAAATAATATCCTAAAGATTTACAGGATGTCGTTACCTTTGCAAACAGAGCAATTTTAAGTACTTAAGAGGGCAGGCTTGCTGTTGTATTAATTGCCTGCAACAAAAACACAGCATTCATTCAGACTGTTTGAATAGCCTTGTTGAATCAGAGGTCTGAATCAATGGTTATTAATCTAAGGAGTAAAATACCTTTTGCTTGTATCTGATAAATGTTGCTGAAGCCAATGTGGCATAAACAGACACATTAAACCAAACCAATATATGACAGCCTAATAATAATGATACTAAATAATGTGTTCACACTAAAGACTTTAAAAAAGCCATTTGCATCGCAATAAACGCTATGCTCTGAATGGCTGATTTTGTCAAATGAAAACAAAACAAAACCAATGAATGCGTCCATGAGATAAAATTGCCGCTACAGAGCAGTCATTACCACTCCAGCACTTTATCAACTTGGTGCAGCCAGTGAACGCATCTGGTTTTAATAGACATGTATCCTCTAGGATGTTTGGCTCTTCCTTTGTCCTACATACTTCCCCCATCTTTATTAATGCCTGTTGTTAATGATTTGATGCTGTTAAAATAGACTCCATTTGATGGACATCAAATATAAGGATACAGCATTTGACCCAAATTTTAGTATAACTGTGTTGTTTGATGACTTGGTGCACCCAAAGATTTACACGTGCGACAACAACAACAGCAACAGGAAAAACTCCGCCTTTATCAGGACCTCAAGATTGAATTGCAAAAGCTCTGGCATAAACCAGTACAGGTGGTCCTGGTAGTAATTGGCACACTGGGTGCCGTGCCAAAAGATCTCAGCCGGCATTTGGAAACAATAAACATTGACAAAATTACGATCTGTCAACTGCACCTTACTGGGATCGGCACGCATCATCCAAGAATACATCACACAGTCCTAAACACTTGGGAAGTGTTTGACTTGTGATTTTGTGATACGAAATCCAGCATATATATCTCATTTACTGTGTCATACTATGTCTTTGTGTCAATAAAATAATAACTTTATTTTTGTATCCTGCCTCTATCTCCCCGAAGGGACTTGGGGCGGCTCACATGGGGACGAGCCCAACATTGCCATAAGTTAAAACACAATCCATGAGTTAAAAGTGATGGAAATGAAGTCGATGCCTTCTGAAAATCTTTAGTGAAAACTAGTAAACAAATAAATGCTAACACTGCACCCTGTCCGTGAGCTGTCCTGATGACAGGGCATCGCTGATAGCATTCTCGTCATATTCCTGAAATTTAAGGCAAGATGGAAATGGAGACCGTGCCTGAAACACGTTTGTGGGCCTTGCAGCTAACCTTCAGGGGATGTCTATGCTACCATTGCAAACCCACCTCCAGGTCCACCTGACGTGGGCTTGGCACAGCTGGTGATGTATATTCAGAGAATGGCAGGAGCCAATTGAAGATGGAGATTGAATTCACACCTCATCACATCCCATATAAAGGACGATGTTTCAAGGTCAGTGTTTTAGGGGAATGAATGGAACAGCTTTTGGCAAAGGGCCCTGTGCTTGCTTTGCCATTCACTCTGAAGGCAGCTGCTGCCTCCAGGCCTTCGCAGTTGTTGTTTTTTAATCACTAAGATGCACAGCTACCTACGGAAAAGGGGGAAAAAAAACAGGGGGGGGGGGACACCCAAACCAACATCCATATGTTGTTAGAGGGGTTTTTTAATTCTCAAAATTGATTTCCTTTGTTCATGTTGAGCTTAAAGTTAACCATCCGGGTGGCCAGAACCAATGATGATAATATTAAAGAAGAGAAAAGAGTGGAAATACCCAGAGAGAAGGAATACATCTGATAAACAGGAGGGCAAAAGGATGTATGTTTTTCCTGATGTGGCTGAATTTCCAATTAGTGATATGGGATGGAGGCTGCAGGAATAGCCTCAGGGCAGTTTGAACTAGAGTGCCGGAGGCCATGGTGAAAGAGCCCATCCACTTATTACAAGTAGTCTAACAATAAAATAGTCACTGTCCAAATAGCCATGTAGTATTTTGTCCAACATAGTGTTATTTTAACCACCCACAGCCAAATACAATTGGGTAGAGCAACACAAGGCACCGAGACCGGGGGTGGGGGTTGCCTGTAGTTTTGCTGTGATGTTGGCCGAGACAATTTTGTGTTTCAGATTTAGGAAATTTCCTTTTTGAAAAGCAATTTGTTCTCATGAATCATTATAGTGGTTCATAGTGTTAAAAACGTAGCTCCTTGCACTGGTTCTAATACTGCTGCTTCCCCATATTTTAAAAGAAAGGCCCTTAAAATGGATAACAATTCTTTCCAGTTAATTTTAAAAAGTAAACATTAGATGTTATTGGGCACCTTGATAAAGTAGTTTCTTCCCAGTAACTACGTGCGTTTGAAATATAATTTTGTTGCATCCTCATCAACAAAAAGGAGTTTTTCTAATTGTGTCAGAAGCAAATTGAGAACATACTGGTGTAAGAGAATCAGCCATCTACAGAGACATTGCCCTGGGGATGCCCAGATGTGTTACCATCCTGCTGGGAGCTTCTCTCATGTCCCCACTTGTCAAGCTAGGGCTGACAGACGGGAGCTTACCCTGTCTCTCAGATTTGAATAGTCAACCTTCAGGTCAGCAGTTCAGCTGGCACAAGGATTTAACCCATTGTACCACCACAGCTCCAGCAAATAGGAGTGATTTTTGTTAAATCTGTTTACACTACAAATAATTTATTACTTCCGAACTTTCCATTCCTTTCATATATTAAGGTCCCCATATACAAAGTCCTTCTCTTCAGCTGTTTACTCTTTTCTACAATATGCGTTAAAATGATATTTAGACTGGAAGGTCATGATAATTTCCTTCTGGGAATAAGCAAAATGACGTCTTGGGCTGTACAATTTGATGCTTTGCTTATTGAATTTTATCTAGCTCTGAAGATAACTTGGGAGAGCAATTACAGTTAAGTCTGAGAATGGCTGAAATGGTTTGTAATTCGCCATTTCTAAAGGTTGGAAGGTTACCTTTAGAAAGCAATTAGTTGGAGTTGTAAAGGTACTTAATAATCTTGATTTCTACATTTAAAATGTATTATTCTAAGGTAAAATTGCATTATTCAGATACAATAAAATAATTATTTTAGATGTTATTAAAATGCCGTCAGATTGTTACAAAATCTCCTATAGCACACACAGAGTCGGCCCTAGGTATTTTTCAAGTGTAGGCAAACAGAATTTTGGCGCCCCCCCCCCCCAAACCAATCACTGAAAAATAAAAGCGTTGGATAAGCAAAAATGTTGGATAATAAGGGGGGATTAAGGAAAAGCCTATTAAACATCAAATTACATTAAAATTTTACAAATTAAGCACCAAAACATCATATTTTACAACAAATCAACAGGAAAAGCAGTCTCGACTGCACCCCCGTATGTTTTGTGCCCTAAGTGACCACTTAATTCGCCTCATTGTTGGACCGGCTCTGAGCACAAAACACTTAAATAATGAGTTCTCACTGGCTAGGAAAGTAATTCAACCAGCTACCGAAGAACCCTAGATGGCTGGTTTTTCAAGATCTATATGCTTCAAATGAAAAGATTTTTGAATTCACTTTAGTTGTGTGAGTACTTATTCACACTTTTGTAGATACCACTGCGCTATATCAAAATGAAAAAAAAATACAGTAATGAATTACTTGCAGGTAGCAGTTCTTTAAGAGTCACAGGAGAAAAATGGCAAGGTGTTGTGCAAGCCTGGGTAATAATTAGGGTTAAAAATGTATTTATTTATTGTGTCAGAAGCGAATGGAGTGTACAGTTATAATGTATTTAAAAACACAAAATTAAAAATTTGGCATTATATTAAATGTCCTTTGACTAGTAGCTGAACACCTGGAGTGCCTCTGGTGTTTCTATAAGAAGGCCCTCCATTGTGCATGTTGCAGGGCTCAGGTTGCATTGTCCTAGGTGTCTGGGCTGTGGCGCAGTTGGTTAGTAGCCAGCTGTAATAAATCACTACTGACCGAGAGGTCATGAGATCGAAGCCTGGGTTGGATTGAGTTCCCAATCATTTAATAGCCTAGCTCGCTGTTGACCTAAGCAGCTTGAAAGACAGTTGCATCTGTCGAGTAGAAAATTTAGGTATCGCTTTATGCGGGGAGGCTAATTTAACTAATTTATGGCACCATAAACACTTCCAGCAGTGTGTGGAATGGAATGAGGAAGTATTCCATCAAGGACTCGGTGTCACAAGTTGACGATGAAGCAGTAGCTCCCCCTGTGGCCGGAATCAAGCATACCCTCATGAAGCCAGAAGCTGAAAAATGTTAAATTGCCTCTGTGTCTGTCTATATGCCGTATGTCTAATGGCATGAATGTTTGGCATGTATACATGCATTGTGTTCTGCCCTGAGTCTCCTTTGAGGTGAGAAGGGAGGAATATAAATACTGCAAATAAATAAATAAATAGGTGGTCTGTGGTTTGCTCTTCTCCATACTCACATGTCGTGGACTCCACTTTGTAGCCCAATTTATTAAGATCAGTTCTGCATCTCGTGGTCCCAGAGTGCAGTCTGTTCAGCACCTTCCAAGTCGCCCAGTCTTCTGTGTGCCCAGGGGGCAGTTTTTTCTCCAGCATCAGCCATGGATTGAGGTACCAGGTTTTAGCCTGCCACTTTTGGACTCTCACTTTCTTAGGTGTTCCTGCGAGTATCTCTGTAGATCTTAGAAAGCTGTTTCTTGATTTAAGGCATTGGCATGCAGGCTGATATCCAAACAGGGGATGGGTCAGAGATGTCACTGCCTTGGTCCTTTCATTATTGGCTGCTACTTCCTGACAGATATCAGGTGGTGCAAAACCGGCTAAACAGTTTCATTTCTCCAGTGGTGTGGGGCTAAAAATAAGAAGAGTACAGAGAAATACGGTTGAGACAAGTCACAATGCTGGAATGGGGAGATAACCATACTGGCACAACAAATCCATGGGGATGCATGGCTATTGAGCATGTAGCCCCATATCAATAAGTATAAAGAAGATCATAACTAATCCTTCTGTGTTGGGAGGAGAGAAGTAGAGCAATAACTCAAAAAGGACTAGGGGAACAAATACTGTTATGCATATCCTTATTAAACACAGCCATTTGTTTAACAACAGAGAAAATAACAAGGCAGGGCAGTGTCTGGAAATGAATACAGGAAAAGAGAGAAGGGGCTGAGGAAGATGGCATCAGCCACAGTGTCAAGAGTCAGACGCCAATTAGCGAACAAAAATAGAGTTTATTCAGCAGATAAGCCAAAAAGTAATGTTAACACAGAAAAAACCTTGAAACACTTCACTATCAGTGCTTCAAGAGCAGTTCAAACAAAAATATAATTCAGCAACACAAGCAGGTAAAAACAAAGCTAAACAAACTTAGTGCAAACTGCACTTTCTGAGTCCAAGCCCTGCCAGCCGGCTCTGTAGTTTTCAAAGGAACAGTTCCCAAAAGAAAACACCAAATTGGTCAGGAAACAAACAAACAAACTAAGAATGCAGTAGACTGCTTCCACAATGTGGATAAAGCCGAAGGCTCCAAAAGGATGGTGAAAAGACGTCGTCCGGGATTCCAAGGTCAGGTCAGGAGATAACAGCAGTGTCCAAAGAGCAAGCCAGGAGTCAAAAGCCGATAGTAGTCATCAATCACAGGGCAAAGGCAGTAGCAAGGTCAAATTCCGGTCCAAGGTCTGAAGAGGGTGCAGTCATCCAAAACAGGTCCACGATAAGACACAGCGAGAGCCAAGCTAGGTGATAACAGCAGATTCAAATCATAGTCCAAGTCCAGTCTTCACGAAAGCACAGAGATCCCAATGGCGCCTCAGCAACACCTTGCCACACGCAAAGTGCAGTGGCCAAACATTCCCATTTTATTCCCCTTCCTCCTGGGTGACCAAACACTCACACCCAAACACCAGGTGTCCCAAATCTACTCAGAGTCTGAGCTCCACACAGCTAGAGCTCGTGGATCTGGAGTACCTAGCAATTCGTCGGAGTCCCAATCATCCTGCCCACACTTAGCCCCATGAACACTTAAAGAACCATCCTCCCTTCTCCAAGCATCCCAATTGGGATCAGCTCCTGCAGAAACCCCAGGTTCAGAAGTATCCATAGACTCCAAATCCCCAGACATCTCCGGTGGTTGTGCCCATTCAGTGCCCGCTTCCCCAGCCACCACCTGTTCCTCAGCATCCATCTCCCCATCTGAATCTTCCTCAGAAGATCCCCCATATAGCTCTCTAAGTCGCTTCCTGCGCAACTCCTCCAGTGAACCCTCATCACGAGGGTTTTTTCTTCCTCTTCGAATTCCATCCCCATCAACCATAATCCCCGAAGGCGCAGTCACAACACACAGTCATTCCATTATCAAATATATCATCAGGCAGAGCTTCCCTCAGGAGGAGCACATACTAGGTAAGTGATACACTTTCCTTAAAAGGGGATACCTAACTGTCCTGTAGCAATCCTCTTGTCAGATTGTTTCCAATGTGGAAATAACCAGGTTAGATAGGGAAGTACTCCAACACACCTCTGAAAATAGACACATCAGTCAGATTGCCTTAAAGCCAATCTCATTGCCCAAGTTATAGCTCCCATCTGGTTTCCCCAAAATTATGCTGCAAAAAAATAGCATAATGCTTCCAAGTTCTAGCCTAACCTATCTAGTGAATGCATGCTTAATGTGATATTTGGATGGGGACTTGATAACGTGTTCCTCATACCTTAATGAGGATGCAATCCCAATTTTAGTACACTGAAGATCTTCTGCTCAGAGGCCAAGTCAAAGGAAAAGCTTAACAAGCAATCTGAAATTCTGTTTGGAGAAGTCGCTGATTATTTGGGTGCATGCAGTCTCATCTGTCATTATGACAGGAGACTCAGAGATCCAACTGACAATATGCAAATAGCTCTAATAACACAGAAAACAAAATTAAATGCATGGCACCTTTCCTCCCATCCAGTTCTCCCATTCCTAATCCTCATCAGGGTTATTTGTGCCAAGAGGTTTTCCTGATTAATCCAAATGTTGGAGCCTTGACTAAATGTATTTGTGCAAACTCTCCAGTATTAAATTATAAACTTCGTATTGCTTTGATTACCAGAAGCATTTAAGAAAGGGCAGTGTTGGATGGTTGCGGTTTCTGGCATATGGAGCACATGTTTGGATGCACAGCTGTGTGTCCCCTCGTGAATTATTTAAGTCCTGTATGCCAGTCTGCAAAACGCTTTAATCTGGATTCTGCTTATCAAGCTATTAAAAATTCCTCCTCCTTGCCAGTTTCTGCCAAGGATCTCTGCCCTTTGCTGTCCTAATTCAACACTTCCTGACAGCCAAAGAGAGATTGCTTTCAGCTGAATTTGCCAGGGTGGGATTTATTGTATCTGAAACAAAATGACTGGTGCACTGGCCCAGTTTCATCATCACACTGGGCCTGGCTGTATCTTCTTTGCTTTCTCTCTTATATTAACTGGCAAACGAGGACAAGAAATAAACATTAATCACCAGCCTCAGCCAAAGTTGGCCATTGCTGCCAAACAAATCTTTTGAATTAGAGGCCTGGCCAGTTTTTCCTCAAAGGTCTCAAAGATACTGTTTTCCTTTCCTCCTTCCCCCTCCTTCCTTTCTTCTTCTTTTTCTTCTTTTTATGACGGGCCAAGAGATTTAAAAATATATATTCTTCATAGTAAATGAAATAGAATAATGCCAACACCTAATGAGAATAAGAAAAAGAAAACTAGGAAACACAAAGAAAAAAGAAAGGAGTGAAAGGAAATAAAAAGATACTGAAATAAAATAAAAATGACTTCTCATTTTCTTTTCAGTCTTTATTTAAACATATAATCAATTTATAACTTTCCCATCTATCACCCTCTTTATAAACACTACCTGTTTATTTAAAAACTCACATTTTGCCAGCATATAACCTTAGTTTCTACAAAAATAAATAAAGGATTAGTACTTTTATCTTATTATTAATTATTAATCTTTTAATTTTTAACTATTCATACAATTAATGAACAAATTATCCCATTTCTCTGAATCAATCTCTTTTATCAAGTAATTGTCACTCAAAAAAAAAACAAAAAAAAACCCCAACCTCTCAAACATTAAATTCCTTCCTCTTTATAGTGAAGCAGACTTCCCAGGTTTTTTTTAATGTTAATATAGAAGGTAAAGGTAAGGGTTTTCCCCTGACAGTAAGTCTAGTTGTGTCCTACTCTGGGGGCTGGTGCTCATCTCCATTTCTAACCCGAAGAGCCAGCGTTGTCCATAGACACCTTCAAGGTCATGTGGCTTCAAGGTCCAGCATGACTGCATGGAGTGCCGTTATCGTCTCACAGAAGCAGTACCTATTAATCTACTCATAATTGCATGTTTTCGAACTGTTCGATTGGCAGAAGTTGGGCCTAACAGTAGGAGCTCACCCTCTTCCCTGGATTTGAACTGCTGACCTTTTGGTCAGCAAGTTTAGCAGCTCAGCGGTTTAACCCTCTGTGCCTTCCAAATATATCTCATTATAAATACAGTGGACCCTTGGTATCTGTTTCCAGAACCTTAGTAGCAGTTAAAACCACTCACATGTAAGTCCTGGAATTTTTTTAATACTAGGTTATTACTATAGAGAAAAGTTACGAATGAAGAAAATGCGGGCAACTTCTCAGTTCAGTAGCCCCTCAACTCCCGAAAGTTCCTCCGTCCAGCCTCCATGTCTTCCAGTCTAAGCTGGTTCATCATGTTCAGGTTCTTTCCCATGCAGAGCCCCAGGTGTTTTTCATTCCTCGACCTTGTCTGTGGATTCATGGCATGGAGGTATTCTGGTGTCCTGACAGTGCCAGCCCAACATAGAGGCTAATGTAAGAGCCCGCTTGTGGCGCATTGTCCCTGGGGGCACAGTCGAGGCACCCCCGCGGAAGTGGCGGAAGTGGAGGCGGTGGCGGCAGGGACCATTGGCTCCCTCCTCGCCGAACGCGGAAGGCCTCAACTGAGGCCTAGCTCTTCTCATGAGGTCTCGCGAGAAGAGCTAGGCCTCAGTTGAGGCCTTCCGTGTTCGGCGAGGAGGGAGCCAATGGTTCCTGCCGCCGCCACCGAAGGTATGTGTGGGGCCTTGGGGGGGGGTGCGCAATTTCGGGGGGCGCGGCCACTAGGTTCGCCTACAAGGCAAAATTACCTAGGGCCACCTCTGTGTCCTGAACACACCAGATATGTGTAGATGATACTGCCCATGGATACTCAAACTCCATTACAGACATTTGAATCCATGGGACGGGATGAGCTCCCATCTGTCAGCTCCAGTTTCCCATACAGGGACATGAGAGAATCCTCCCACAGGATGGTAACACATCAGGACGACCCCTGGACAACGACCTTGCAGACAGCCAATTCTCTCACACCAGAAGTGACTCCAATTCACCTTTGACGCAATTTAAAAAATTACAGACAATAGTATAATAAAATGGTGTCCCTTGTATTGTATAATATATGAAAATCAAGTGTTGCTGTTTGGAAAAAACATATTTGGAATATTTATAAATTGTGGGTAGTTTAATCCATAGATTCAAAATCTGTGGATATGAAGGGCCAAATATACTATTTCTTCTAGATCAGTGGTTTTCAAGCTATACGTCCCCAGCTGTTTTTGGCCTATAACTCCCAGAAATCTCAGCCAGTTTACCAGCTGTTAGGCTTTCTGGGAGTTGAAGGCCAAAAAACATCTGGCGACCCCAGGTTGAGAACCACTGTTCTAGATGTTTACAGCTCCAGCACAGATACCAATCTGACTGTATACAAGAATCCGTAATCTCCATCCTATCTAAATCTTCCTGTCTGTCTCTCTAACTTATCCCATACATATACCTAATTTAACACATTTTCCAAATTTTCTCTTTAATATGACCCCAAAGCATCCTTATAAAAACATTTCTTTTCAGTAAAGAAAACATCTCACATCAGATAGCAAAATAACCGACATACTATCCCAAGATCATGTCAAGATCCTTTAATTCTGTCCCTTCTAACTATTAATTATTAATATGAGGTGTTGGACCAAATCTCAGCCATTGTAAACATTGGATGTAAATCATCCAAACAGGCAAACAAGCCTTTTGAGATTAGCATATTATTTCATAGAGATAATCCATCTTGTTCTAGTATATGCTTTCCTCTTCTATATCTACTTTAGCTCTTTGGGCAAAATGCTCCCCTTCTCCATTCTTTTCTTGTACAATTCCTGTAGGCTCTGAGATCACCATCTCTGATGTAAAAACATTTGATTTCAACAGAGGCATCCAAAGCACATTCTTCTCCTCAAATTAAATCCCTTGATCTCAGCAGGCTTCTCTAAGTCCTTTTCCAAATCCCAACACAATTCTTCTCCCTTCTCTAAGTGTACAGAGCCAGTGTTGTCCAGTGTTGTCCATCTCTTAAACTATTATTGTAACTTGAAATCCCACATTTCCTGATCCTCATCCCTCTGGATTTTTTGACTGTATAAACAGTGACCTTCCTTCATCCCTTCAAACATTGTTGTCTTTACAACAAATTATTTTGTGTAATCAAGAAATTAGGTTCACTTTTAAATTATTGTAACTGCCAAGCCACCAACTTAATCTGTTGTTTTATTATACTAAGTTAAGGTAAAGGTAAAGGTTTTCCCCTCCCATTAAGTCTAGTCATTTCCAACTCTGGGGATTGATGCTCATCTCCATTTCTAAACCAAAGAGCCGGCATTGTCTGTGGACACCTCCAAGATCATGTGGCCAGCATGACTGCATTGAGTGCTTTTACCTTCCTGCCAGAGCGGCACCTATTGATCTACTCACCTTTGCATGTTTTTGAACTGCTACGTTGGCAGAAGGTGGGGCTAATGGCAGCAGCTCACCCTGCTCCCTGGATTTGAACTGCCAATCTTTCAGTCAGCAAGTTCAGTAGATCAGCAGTTTAACCTGCTGCACCATCTGGGGCTCCATCATTTCATGAATAATTTTTCAGCAACCTGTTGGTCCATTAATGCCTGGCCAATGATTAGGAAAGACAGAGCTGTAGTCTAATGACTATTCTCTCCTCATGATGGAGGTTTTCTGGATATGATGCTCAAGATCCCATATCACATTGGTGGACATTAAGTCACTGCCAGCATACTTATATCAGGTGAGAGAAGATGATGGATTTAATGACATTATACACCAGGAGTGGTTGTGTCACCCATGTGCATTGATGTGCTACAGTGTCACATCCAGGCTTGTTCTCATTGATCTTGAGAGTGGTTCAAGCTCTCGTATAAAGTTGCCCCTCCCTCTCTTAGTGCAAATGAACAGCCACAAGGAGCTTATTTGCACAACATAGTCTATCAACTTCTATAGAGATGGAGTTGTTTCTGGCACTCCCGAGCTTTGGTTGCATGCTGAAGTGGAGGATCTATGGAAAGGGGTAATTGATAGTGGTGTGCATTCAGGACTTACCTCGTCCTATTCTGTGTCCCGGCTTTCGGTGGGGCCCTGTTCCATTTTTGTCTGACCTCCTGAAACCGGGAGGTCAGACATTTGTTCAGTTTTGTCTTACAGGCCGAAAGAACTGTTTTCTTTCAGCCCAAAGCACCCAGACATACGGGTACCAAGTAAGTAGCGCTCCTTACTCGGCAATCGGCTGCAGGCCCTGTGAGACCCGGGTGCATAGGCCCAAAGCCTGCACCTGTAGGCCCGGGAGCTTTGGGCTTACTGGTGCAGGCTTTGGGTGTATGCATCTGGGCCTTGCAGGGCCTATAGCCTATCTATCTGAAAAACAAGCTTGGAGCTGATACTGGCTCCAGCCTGCCTTTAGTTTCGAATTGGTTTTTGTTTGGGGGCGGGGAGGGGGGGCTTTCCATTTTGTGTCATCCAAATGAAAATGGAAGCATAAATTAAACAAAAGGAACAAATACCACATCTCCAGTAATGGATACCTCTTTCTACAAGATTTGAAAAAGTACGAACGCAGGTGTAACACCCAGTTATTGCTGTATGTGTTAACAATAGGATGCTAGTCCCCAGTGGCAACAATCTGAGTTGTTATGCTGAATAATCCAGATGTTTCTGTTGCTGCTCAATAACAGATTTCCTGGTGGCCATTTTTCTTATGTAGGAATTCATTACTGATATACATGTCAAGCACTCACAGAATGATAGAGATTGGATTAAATACCTAATGATGACTTAAGGGGATAGTGATGCATAACCCATTGCTTGAACTGAGAAGTTGGTTTCATGCATGCATGTGTATGTGTGCTTAATAATCCAAAGAATAGGAAACAAATTACACTCTAATAATAAAAAGCCCAGGACTTTTATTAAATTGTCAACGTATTTGGCTTATTCATCTTGCTTTATGATTAATACTGACACACAAACAAAATAATCAAGCCTTTTTAATGATCAAGGGCACTCTGTGGGAGACTTTAGAGGGGCTATTTAGCACTTTGAATAACACTTTGCCCATGCATACATATTTATAGGTGTTTCCAAAGAGTTATTATATATCAGAAAAGAAAAGGGAAAAGGGAATTAAAGCCTAAATTCACCTCACTCACAATTAGCAGTACATAATTGCAAAATAGTCACTGCTAGGTTGCTAAATGATTTGATGTTTATTAGTAATAACATTGCTTCTCAAAGGTTTACTCAAGCATTTGAATGAATTAAATGAATATTTAAAACCTGCTGGGGAGAACTTCTCAGCTTTGCTCTGGGATGGACTTGAAGATACGGCTGAACCACCAGTTTTCACCTAATACGTTTTCATGGAGTCAGCACGTGTTTTAAATGATTTTGTTAAGGACATATCATTTACAACATATTGTAAGTGTATGATGTGTATTGTAAAAGATACATTTAAATTGTCCCATGGACATTTAAGGGGATGTTCAGTAATGGTGGCTTTGTCCTGACCTTGGAAAAGCTGTGATCGTTTGTTTGGAGAGCAGACAAGAAGTACAAACCTAGTTATAGCAATATTGGCTGGGAGATTCTGGGAGTTATAATGCAAAAGGTAACTCTTAGGCTCTCTTTCTCCATCCCTATTTCCTTCAGAATGGAAGAGGAAAAACACTCAATGGGACAATTTGCCAGACAAAGGGAGGAACTGGTAGAACCACTTTTGAGTATTTCTTTCCTACAAAAAAACAATGAAACAACAGGTGACTTGAAGGCACATATAAACACAATTTTATTAGTGCTCATTTTTAGCATTTAGGTACCAGATTATAACTTTGCTTTGCAACATCCTAAATTCATCCTTGTTGGATTAAAAGTGAATCCCAGAATAGAAGCACCATTTCTGGGAAAGTTGAAGATTAGTTCAATTAAGACTCACTGTGTAAAATTTCATTGCTGTAATAGCAAAGGGCTGAAGAAGGTTAAAGAGAATACCTGGTTGGAAAGCATATTTCCAAAAATTCCTCTTCTCATTCTCTTGCACTCCAATGGGTGGTTCTCAGTCTCTGGAAGTGGCTTTTTGGGATAAATTTGATGAAGATGTTTTGCTCAACAATCTTGATCTATCTGTTGCATCCTGTGGAATACTATGTGTGCATTTACATTATAGGCAACGAAGGTTCGCATAGTTAAAGCGATGGTATTCCCCATAGTAAACTATGGATGGGAAAGCTGGACCATAAGGAAGGCTGAGTGAAGGAAGATAGATGCTTTTGAACTGTGGTGTTGGAGGAATATTCTGAGAGTGTCTTGGACCGCAAGAAGAACAAACCAGTCCATACTCCAGGAAATAATGACCGACTGCTCACTGGAGGGAAGGATATTTAGAGGCAAAGATGAAGTACTTTGGCCACATAATGAGAAGACAGGAAAGCTTGGAGAAGAGAATGATGCTGGGGAAAATGGAAGGAAAAAAGAAGAGGGGCCGACCAAGGGCAAGATGGATGGATGTTATCCTTGAAGTAAATGGTTTGATCTTGAAGGAACTGGGGGTGGCCACGTCCGACAGGGAGCTCTGATGTGGGCTGGTCCATAAGGTCATGAAGAGTTGGAAGCGACTGAACAAATAAACAACAACAACACTATAGAATTAATAGAGTTTGACACCAGTTTAACTGCCTTGGCTTCATGCTATGGAATAATGGGAGTTGTAGTTTTATAGGGTCTTTAGCCTTCTCTGCCAATTTCATAGCATTTAGCAATAGCAGTTAATGTGGCATCAAGCTTTATTAATTATACAGTGGCGATGCACCTTATGTCAATATTCTTTTTGAGCAGATTCTCATTCTTAGAAATTTTGATGCAGCTTTGATTATCTTGCAGTAGACTAGTTGGCTTTGGTTCTGTTATCCCAAAATCTGAAAGTAAGTCAATGTATTTAATCATAGACTGCTTTTGCAGACACATATTCTGCCTCTGTGGAGGAATCAGGAATCGCAGATTGTTTCTTACTTGACTATCGTATAGCACAGCCATCAAAGAACATAAGGATCCTGCTGGGTGACTTTTCATCTGCCAAGTCTCTGGCCCAGCTTACATCTGTGTAACCTATCAGCTGGGGTTGGTCATTGGCTGGTAGCATCAGTTTGTGATCTACAATTCCTTTGACTGATCTGGCCAGTCTTTTTACGGCAATAAAATCTTTTTCAATTGCAGAATTGCCTACAAACCCAACTGCATGTACAATGTTAGGCCTAGTGAAATTACTGTATTTCTTCCATTCTAAGACACGCTTTCACCCACATTTAAACATTTCTAAAATGGGGTGCATATAAGAATTGTAAGTAAAGTGTTTCATAAACATATTTTTTTTTGTTAGTGAACTGAAATTAGTGTATGTCTTACAGTCAATGGCATCTTAGAACTGAAGAAAATTGGTAGTACTAACTGCTAACTGATATCCTATACTGGTCAGCATTTCTAAATGGTTTAGATTTTTCAGAAATCTGCTTCCATTAGGGTTGGCATGACTAGCATTTTTTCGACCAAGATATTCCTGAACTATTATCTTCTGCTTTTGATTAAGAAAGAACCATCCATCACTGCTCCTTTCTATTTATACTCCAAGATAGTGTGAGATGTCTTCCAAATTTTAATGCCTATTTCTTTCTTGAGATTTTGGGTTATCTCTTCACTATCTGCCTTGACAGCACAGGATAAGATCATCCACATAGCTTGTAATGTAAGTCCATTTATTATTTCTGAACTTTTGTATAACAGCTGTCAACAGTGCCTGGAGTGAATCCTTCTTTGATAAGAAGATTCAGTCTTTTATTCCATGCTCTAGAAGCCTGCTTCAAACTTGCTCTTTTTCAGGTTACAAACAAGATGTTTCTTTCTTGGACTTAGAAATCCTTGTAATGTGCCTCACAAAGTTCCCCATTTATGTCAGCGGTTCCCAACCTGTGGGTTCCCAGATGTTTTGGCCTTCAACTCCCAGAAATCCTAACAGCTGGTAAACTGGCTGGGATTTCTGGGAGTTGTAGGCCAAAACACCTAAGGACCCACAGGTTGAGAACCACTGATCTAGGTGTTGGACATGACTTTGCTTTGATGCAAAGTAAAGTTCTAATAGAGCGAAGAGGAAAGGAGAAGGAGTAGCATATGTTAAAAATTGTTATATTTGTGAAGAGAGCCATGACTTAGGTCCTAGACATCAAGTTAATAGCATCTGGGCAAAAAACAGGGATTGTTGTTTCTTTCTAGGAGTCTTCTACAGACACACAATCCAGATGGGGTTAAAATATTATGGCTGTGTTTTTGATGCAGGATGTTGGCTTCCGGGTGCATCTACACTCTACAATTCCTGCAGTTTGACATCTCTAATTACCACAGTGCTGTGGAATCACCACCTGGAGTCCCTTTGCTGCTTTGTCTCTTTTAAGACAGAAACAATGGCACATATATAATAATGAGAAAAATGGGGATTGTAGTTTTGTTAAGTCTTCAACCTTTTTAGCCAAAGAGTGCTGGTGCCTCACCAAACTACAACGTCCAGGATGGCATTGAACCATTGAAGTTAAAATGGTCCCAAACTGCACTAATTAAAAAATATAGAGCTAGCCTATGTCTGTATATCACAGTTCTGAAACATATAGGACTCGGCTGTGTGGGATTCTTTTATTTCTGTGTTTCAGGAGAGGAACAGTCAAAGAGAAAAGCAAACTCAAAAGGTTCATGTCAGCAGTCAAGATTGTATGCAATATTCATTATGTGAATGGAAGGGGCTTTTCTTCACTGCAATCCCTCCTCTTTGAAAGAATGCTTCTTCCATTCGCAGAGTAAAAATGTTGGATTCTCCATTCCACAACATCCATGGGATTAATTCTCTTCTTTCTTTTAAATAAAATTATTAATTGTATTACTGCAAAAATAGAATACCAACAGCAACAAAGCCAAGATGTCATTTCACCATAGATGGCTATAGCAGAATAGGACACGAAGGAAGAAAATGGAAACATGGGCGGTTGGGGGTTACCCTGTAGGACAGGATTTCAAATGATACAGTGTGCTCCATTTTCGAAATTGCTCCAATCACCGAGAAGATGAAGGAATCCCATCTGAGATGGTTTAGACATGTGCAGCTAAGTGATTAGGGCTCTGTGGCTAAAACTGCACTGAATGTGGAAGTTGGAGGTACCAGACCTTGTGGCAGACCTAAAAGGCACTGGCTCGACAGTTTGAAACGCGACATGGCAGAAGCAAGACTCACAATGAGAGACGCAACCAATAGGAACAAGTGGAAAAAAAGAAGCAAACATGCAGACTCTGTGAATTCGTTGGACAAACACTAGTAGTAGTAGTAGTAGTAGGAGGAGGAGGAGGAGGAGGAGGAAGGAGGAGGAGGAGGAGGGTAGGGGTGTCATTTATTTTGTTTTTTTCCCAAAATTCTTCTATAGTCTGAGAATATTTTGATTTTTTTTAAAAAAAATGGATGATGAAATATTTTCTTTTATTATGATGAATAAAACGTTTCCTTCTCCCCAAATTATATCTGAAGCTCTTTAATAGGTGGACTTTTCTGGATCCAGCGTGGTGTCGTGGTTTGAGCACTGAATGGTGATCCTGAAGACCCGAATTCAAATCCCCTGCCATGGAATTCTTGGGGATGTCACATTCTCTCTGCCTCAAAGAAAGGTAAAAGTCAAACATGATTTAAATAAATTTTGCCTAAAAAACATGATGGGATCAGAAAGGACTTGAAGTCACACAGCAGCAACAAGGCTTTCATCTAAGACTATGCAGTGTCATATCATCACAGTTCCTGGTTTTGATTTCCTTTCCTTCTTATGGGACTGAGTTGTTTGTCTGTTTGACACTGTGGAGAAGTAAAGGTGGGGAAAAATTCTATTTTGCTAGGATGGATGATTGCTTCTGGGTTTTTTTTTGTTTAATTTTTTTGCCTGCTCTTAATAAACTTGCAAAATCAAAGAGGTACCTTACCACTCAATTGTTAAGAAATCTTGGAGCTTCATTTATAACTAACATCAGATGGATGAACAAAAACATTAAGTGTTTTAATGATCATAGGAAAGCTACTCTGATTATCAGACAAATTAGGAGGTGAACAGACAAAAGAGTTAAAAATTGTCCCAGCTGCACAACCCTTGTAGGCAGTCAGATGTAATTGGGTGCCTGAGATTTCTTTTCTTGATTCCTTTTACAGAGAGAAAACCTTGAGGTTTACAGTTCCTTGGCTTATTAAGTATGTGTATCTTACTAAACCTCAAACCATATGGGGGGAAAAACAGCCTCCCTCTTTCTCTTCTCCCCTCTCTTTGGTACTAGGAAGTAGTAAGATGTTCTGAGACATTATTAAGTCTTTAAATTGCAAATTCTCGATTCCACCTTAAAAAATTTTCTGTACTGTACATTGCATAGCCTGGGGGGCTGGGTAGCTGCCAAATATCTATCAGAGTGTGATTTATGATATATGATACGTTTCTCAGCCGAAAGTGGCGACCGTTTAGTTGAAACATGAGAAAGGAGAGGCCTAGTGCTCACAAAAACATGATGACAACTTTCTCTTTGCTTTTCTGGGGGAACATAACTGTACCAAATTTTACAAATGCTAAAAAACTGAGTAAAGTCCACATAAAATGAATTTAAAGGGACTTTAGTTGAAAATATTTTTATCATATTTTTTGTTCGAGGGATGTTTTATTTTCCCTGCTCATTGGTATAGCTTCTGAAATGGAAACAAAAGAGAACGCTTCTAACATACACACAATTTTTCTCTTTATGTTTTAGCAGCCGAATGAACAAATGCTAGAGATGCAATGTCACATTTACAATTTCAAATTAACACATCGTTTCCTTTCAGTAAGAGATTCTCCAGTATTTTTGCTCGTTTTATTTCAATTTCAAGGCCTCGGATATTTTATTTTATAGGGAGTTTACTCTGCAGCCAGAAAGTACGCCGCTCCTAAGGCTTTCATTGCATGCGGTAAATCATATTTTGGTGGAACAATGTGAAGAGTGACCTCAAGGGTCTCGAACAAGAAAGTCTCATGAACAATTATGATATAGGCACAAAAAGCTGCATTATTTTATTCTTTTGAAAAGGGGGTATATCAAACCCTAGTCAACATAGCTCATTTGAGTCCCGAAATTCAGAAAGAAAAAATGTTTTTTCATAAGCACCAAGCTTTATAGTACAGTTGTGTTTTGCTTCATTAGTTGCCAAATAGTTTCAGCAAGAACAAATGCTTCTGTGGATTACTAAAATCTTGCATTCTTTTCAAAACCAACCTTCGGTCTTTGTGAGAGACAGCAAAGGAACAGAAACGCCAGATTTCACTTCTTGTGTGCACTAATTTTATGATATATATTTTTTTAATTTTCCAGAGTGGTTGTTTAAAGTAAGTGCCCCTTGTTTTAATAGGCATATGTTAGATCTCCCTGCTCTCTTCTGATTAAATAAGGAAAGCGCCCCGATCACTGTGCGGCATTAAACCTGCTGTTTGTTAACAATGGCGATTGCTCCCTTTTGAGTGAAGTGCTCAATGCTCAGACTTTATAAAGCCGAAACCTGTAACATAATGAATTGGGGAAATATGCTAATCTTTTCACCAGGGACATGATTTGCATGTGGATACAGGGAAAGAAACTTTTGAGACCACAGCTAACCCTGAAAAACACGAACGTTCAGCTATTCGTACTCAAAAGATTAAAGACATACCTTGACAATGTTTTGGTCTTTTAAATCACACATTGATAAGTGAAACAACAACAGTTATATTCCAGGTGTTCTTATGTCAACATATGAAGTGTTTAAGAAATTTAACTCTCCTTATCTTAGGGATTTCATATGTTCTCAGGGTTATGCTATATGGTACGAGAAATACAAGGATCTCATTAAAAACCACGTCTCTGTGTTGAGTCTTCCCTGTAAAATGAAGTTGAACATCTTCTAATACCATGTTTGTGTGTTTCCTCATTCATTCTCCACATTTTTTATTGTCTTTGGTCTGGAAATATGTCATGTCTGGACAGCTTGTAATATATTTTACCGGATGCTGCTTAGGGATACAAATTTTGCTTATTTTTGTTCACATATACAAGAAGAAATAACTGAAAAGGTTTTATCATCATTGAACGAGATTACAATTTTTTAATCATTTTCCGAAGATACTTCATATTTTGGGGATTTTTTGTTAGTGCAAAGCCACATTTTAAAAAAGGTGTGGAAAAACAAATTGGTTCTATTATAGGGAAGGTAAAAGATAAGTCCAGTCGTGTCTGACTCTGGGGGTTGGTACTCTTCTCCATTTCTAAGTCGAAGACCAGAGTTTTCTGTAGACACCTCCAAGGTCATGTGGCTGGTATGACTGCATGGAGCACCATTGCCTTCCTGCCAGAGTGGTACTTATTGATCTACTCACATATGCATGTTTTCAAACTTTTAGGTTGGCAGAAACTGGGGCTAACAGTGGGAACACACCCTGCTCCCTGGATTCAAACCTGGCAACCTTTCGGTCAGCAAGTTCAGCAGCTCAGCGCCACCGGCGATTCCTCTGTTATAGGGAACCCTCCAAAAAAAAAGAAAAGAAATCCAAGGTTTCCTCTCCATAAAAAACATTTTCAGTGCCTACACATTTTCATACATAGAGAAAAACAGTCTGTGGTGCCAACGATCTCTCTCCCATCCCAAAGCAGTGAATTGTAATTTTTTCAATTGTTATTTTTAGCAAGGAATTTCAGTGTGTTGAATCAACCTTTCCTTACTGCGGATGATCAAATTTGTCAATTTTCTCCTAATGTTGCAGGAATACAGAGAAAGAGCTTGGCACAATAATGACATTTTGTGTGACCCACTGTTCCTTCTAACTTGTAGCTCTGACCTTACTACAGGTTGCAATCCAGAAACTTTCCTACAAAGCTATCACACCCTGCACATAGCAGCTGAATATGAAGAAGTATGTGGGTGTTCCTTAAGAACCTGATTGCACTGAAGGAGGTTGGGGATGGCCGTGCCTGAGGAATGTGATTGGGGTCTCCAGAACTGGATTTGTAAAGAGATTTGGGATCTGGATGCTGCCCAAAACTGCAGGCTTTTCTGCTATATTAAATCTGAAAGACATCAAACACTTTTGCTATTTTAGAACAAAAAGGTAACAGCTATTATGACACTGAAATAAGTTTTCCTGCAATTTTCTTAGTCCTGGGCTTTGAGCACAAGTATAAGTACTGAGCTTTACAGTCTGAGCAGTTAGCTTTAGCAAACATCCTGTCTAAGAAACCTGGAACTCTGTGTTCCAGGATGATTGGCAGGAAACCGTTTGTTTGGGGAAGGGGAAGATGGACATTATAAAAGCAATACTCTCTTTGTCAAAACACTGATGGGATAGAAAAATCACAGTAGCCTTTTAAATCAGTCTTATGGGCTGGGAGGGATTGCTTTTTCAGGAGGGCTGCACACACACATACACACATACACTTGTAGAAGCAGTGGAAAATATAACTCTAGCTAGCAATGCAAATAATACACACAAGGGAAATTGCTGTTATATCTCCGGTATGCAGGAGACAGAAGTAAATGGAAGTGACTTGTTTTGAAACTATGGAACAAACCATTCAAAGAAATACTTAATATATCATGGAGAAGGAAAGGAAATTGGTTGTTGTATGCAACTCTCTGTGATGCTTTTGCCATAATAAATAAAAGTGTGAATTAAATTATGCTAGTCCTGGAGCCACTAAAACTACTTGAAGAGTAGCTTTGTACAAACAGGTTGCTATCTTGGAGTTGCCTTCCTGCAGTTATGTTTGAAGTGTCAGTGAAAATAGCAGGCTATGTGGCTCAGTCAGGCCCGACTTTATTGCTTTTGCAAGACAGATGTAGAAAATTATAGATAGCATCAAAAGGAATGGTACTCAGATGGGCTAGTCTAATTCCTATGGGTTAGTCCCAACTCAAACAGGCTCTTTCAATCATCGGGAACTTGTTAAGTTATCACTTCTGAAAGTTCTACTGATTCCATGGTCCTGCTTTAGATGGGCACTAATTGTTGGGTTGTATAAAGGATATGCAATTTAAATGTGATAGTTGTTACATAATGTAGAAGGAGAGGCACAGCAGAGGTGCCATCTTCTCTGTTCACCTCTCCTTGGCCTCGCTGGGGGATGAGAGCCATCTGCTTCTCAGTTAAAGCCTTTGAAGGAGGCATGGCAGGAGGGAGGATAAGGACCAAAAAAAAGAATGGAGACCAGATGTGAGAGGTGGGGATTTGGAATGCAGGGTTGTGTAGCAGCTCATCTGAACGGAGCCTTGCCTGTTTTCCATAATTGTGGTTTTGTTTTTTTGTTTTTTTCGTGTCAGCAGCAACTTGAGTCACTTCTGGAGTGAGAGTATTGGCCGTCTGCAAGGACGTTGCCCAGGGGACGCCCGGATGTTTTTGATGTTTTTACCATCCTTGTGGGAGGCTTGTCTCATGTCCCCGCATGGAGCTGGAGCTGATAGAGAGAGCTCATCAGCACTCTCCCCGGGTGGGATTCAAACCTGGCAGCTTTCAGGTCAGCAACCCAACCTTCAAGTCACTTAGTCCACTACGCCATCTGGGGGCTCCATAATTGTGGTGATATGTCCAGAAAAGTCTTAACCTGAGAGGGGCTTAGAGGAAGACAGCTACTCCTCTACTAAAAGCCAAGGAAATTATCAAGATACAGCTGCGGCTGATGCTAAGCAACCTTTTTATCTCCTTAGCCCAGTGGGTCTCAACCTGCGGATCCCCAGATATTTTGGAGTCCAACTACCAGAAATCCGAACAGCTGGTAAACTGGCTGGGATTTCTGGGAGTTGTAGGCCAAACACCTGGGGACCCACAGGTTGAGAACTGCTATGGACTGATGATGATAAATGGAAGCTCTTATGTGTGCCCACGATCCAGAATCACCCGCAGAACAATAACATGCCACTCAGGTTTGCAGAACACAAATACAGGAACTTTACGGATTCCAAGAGATCAAAAACAGTAGTACAGTAGAACCCTGGTTAACCGAGCTTCTGTTAACCGAGCGTCCGTATCATCCGAGGCGCCACCAGGGGCGCCCTTCCCTCTCCCTCTCCTTCCCTCGAGCGAAGGGAGGAGAGGGAGAGGGAGGAGCAAGCGCCCCGGAAGCACCCCGTGATCATTGCTGCAACAGAGCTCATGGGGTGCTTCTCTGAGCCGAGCCCTTGCCCCTTGGGAAACAACCCACGAGCGCTACTGCCTAGCAGCGCTCATGGGCTGCTTCCCAAGGGGTGAGCCCCCGCCGAGGAACATCTCCCCGGATCTCCCTCAGCCAGGCCTTTACTGGAGGAAAGAGTTTCCTTTAGCAATGGCCTGGCTGAGGGAGATCCGGGGAGGCGTCCCTTGGCAAGGGCTCACCCCTTGGGAAGCAGCCCATGAGCGCCTCCCAAGGGGCGAGCTCTCGCAGAGCTCTCGGTTTTCCTCGGCCAGGCCCTTGCTGGAGGAAACTCTTTCTTCCAGCAAGGGCCTGGCTGAGGGAGATCTGGGGAGACGTCCCGTGGCAAGGTCTTGCCCTATCCGAGCCATTCGGTTATATGAGATCAGGCTTGCTCATTTATCTTGGATAACCAGGGCTCTACTGTATTTACAGTGGTCCCTCTGAACACTTACAGAAGTCCACAGTCATAAATGGTCCTTTCTCAGTCCACAAATCTGCTTCAGAGAAGAATACAATCCTGGTTCTTCTCCCTCTTAGCAGCAAACATGCCTCAAAATAGCAAGGCCTCTCTGAGAACACATCTCTCTTCACCAACAGTATTCAGTCAGCACTGAAAACTTGTCCAAACTGGTTCTGCAGCAGCAGAACAGAAACAGTATAAAATCAATCCCCAGGTCTTTGCAGGCTTAGCCAATCGGCTTCATGCACTTCATTTTCTAGTTAACACACACAGCAAACCATGGACCTGGTACCTTATCTGATTTCATCTCTTTAAATGCCTTGACAACTTCTGCCACAGCTATCAGTCCCCTTACATGTCACCATGTAAATTGTTGTTGTTGTGTGCCTTCAAGTCATTTCCAACTTATCAAGGAGATTTCTGAGGCTAAGCATATTTGTCTTGCCCAACTCATTATCTTACCCAAGTCATCTAGTGGGTATTTATGGCTGAAAAATTGTTTCTCCACAGCTGTAGTCCAATGCTCAAACCACTGTTGCACACTGGACTGAAGTATGTAGATACAGAGGCAGTCCTGGACATAGGGGGAGACCGCTCAAACAAATTTAACTACATTAAGCAAATCTAAACAATAGAAAACAAACAAAATGGTGATTTCTCTCTCTGTTTTACTGCAAAGGATTCAAAACGACAGTAATTTCAACATTTCTTTCCTGTTCTCCACTACAATAATTATGCTTGAGTTTATTGTTTCTTCCTTTATCCATAGTTGTCAAATCTCATTGTTTTCTATTCCTTGTGACCACCTTACATCTGGAAATCTATGTCAATGTGAAAGACCACGTGGATCCAGAATAGGTCTTCAGTCATTTACAGATGCATTACCAAGTCTCTACCTCTCAAAGACAATCATACTTGGCTACAAGTGATCGCCCATGACTCACAATGATATATATGAGATATTTTAGACATGGGACCATGTCGAAGCACAGAATTCATTTAAAATAATAATAATAATAATAATAATAATAATAATAATAATAATAATAATAATAATAGACCTTGGCCTGCACTTAAACACAATCGGCGCTGACTAAATTACCACCTGCCAGCTGCAGAAGTCCACCTTACTGGAATCTGCACACATTATTCGCTGATACATCACACAGTCCTAGACACTTGGGAAGTGTCCGACGTGTGATCCAATACAACAGCGAGCAGAGTGCTGTGGACTCATCTTGTTGTGTTTCAAATAATAATAATAATAAAATACATCACACAGTCCTAAACACTTGGGAAGTGTTTGACTTGTGATTTTGTGATACGAAATACAGCATATATATCTCGTTTGCTGTGTCATACTATGTCTTTGTGTCAATAATAATAACAATAACAATAATAATTTCATTTCTTACGTGTCTCTCCTTGTGGCTCAAGGCGAGATACAACATAGCTAAAACACATGATCATCTTAAACATTCTATAAAATACACATATTGAAATGTATTTCTATAAAATACATATTAAAAATACACAGAACTAAGATTAAAACACAAGATGCGAGTTTAAAATTCATGTTTATTATATACTTTATACATATAATCTGAAGGTAAATATCTTTAATCAAGAGTTCTAGTCCACTTCCCTGAACTGTTATTGACAAGATACCACAACCAGCACCATGTCGGGGAAATACAGAGAAGTAATATGGTACTGCCAGACCTTGTGGATGGTGGTATTTGATGTCTCCTTCCACAAGGCCCCAACACCTGTACAACAGCTGAGGTGGCACTGCCAGGTGCAGCTCTATCTCTACAGGCACTGACCAGCTACTGAGATGTATCTGGCCTCATTCTGGAGGCTCTTGAGCACCGAGGAAGGAATAGTCTCATTCAAGGGGCACAATTCCTCTTTTTCATAACATTTTTCAAGAACCTGGCTGAGCTTCCAACCTCACGAAAAGACAACATTCAAAGAAAAGCAAGTAGTTTCAATAGCCTCATTCTCTGGTGTGCTAACCAAAACCAGTTACTACCATGTGGACCAATCCTCAAAAGTTTTTACTCCTGAGCAACCTGATCTCTCTCATTTAGTGGTCTAGTGACTCAATGGGCTACAAACAGATTATAATGAATTAAAATCAATTTTAAAATTTAGGGGGTATGGGGCCCTTGGGGCTGCTAGAACAACATAGGGGAGCCTGCAGACCACACGTTGTGGGCCACCTGGTTAAAGAGAAAAAGGCAGCATATCTGCATACTGGCTCCTAATTGTTAGCATGAGGAGCCTTCCATCTGGAAATGCTCTTTAATAAATTGAATAGCCTGTTTTTCGGTATCAAATCAAATGCTTCTACAGTTTCATTCTCAATCAGCAAAACATAACCTGATGGAAAACAATGTAATTGATTTAGGTGACACACATAACTTTATTTCTTAAGAAAGCTTATAACTGAACATCACAGTCTTAATTTATATGCAATAAAGATGATATTTGGGTTGGTATATAAATATTTGGATCCATTGTTTTCTGGTATGAGCTTTCCCCAAACTCCTTTTTCTTTTATTTACTTAATTGACTATATGAATTGCTGATATCCTGATACTAATATACTAGCAGGAATCACCACACATTATAAATCCACCCCATCTACATTAACAGTGTTATTAGGGTCATAGCTTTTTCACAACACAAGGAAGAACTTTGATTACCCAGCAATCAGTATGAAATTAGTCAATATCTTATTTCAAATCATGCAGTTCCCTTTCTCCCAAGATCTGCATATAGAGCAGTAAAATCTAAATGCCCTGATACACATGCCAGATTGCTTATTCTCTTCAGGAGAAAGTAAGCCTGTAAAACATGGCTGGGCTTACAGAATATATCCATTTTTCTGTGCTGGGCTACTTGTTAAGCACAGGAACAGAGACGTTTTCAAACAGAAAATTTGAAGTACAAATTCTTTGTACTTTTGGAGAATGAAAATATTGCTTCCTTTAAATAGATCCCAGCATCTGCCACATAGGCTAGGCACTTAAGTAGTAGTTTTTATCATATCATTGCATCCTCCACAAAATAGAAGGCTGTTATAATTAAAGAAGACGCAGCATTGACATTTAATCATAATTACCATCTTATATGTGTCAACAATTATTTTGTAAGTTGTGTGTGATCTCAGCATATAGGCTAAAGGCTGCTAGCTCTTTATTTGTTTACTAAATGATCCAATAATAGAAAGCGCCATGATCTCGGAACTTACCTCATGTAATGAGATCTGAGAAATTCTGTGGCAGCATGCTGGTGGGATTGTCCTTTTCCCTTTGCCCTTGCTGAAAAATCAGGATTTATTGTCATTTTTAACCGTACATTTTACGTAATTGTGGATTGCCTTTGTAAATAAAGGTGGATGGAAGCAATACAGCAAGAGGATGGAGTTACGCTATCCACCCAGAACTGTGGCCTTGTACTGCTGAGGTGTTGCAGTTGTGCGATGCCAACAGTGGGATAGCACCTTCATGCGATAATCTCCTTAGATATCTGATTTCTTTCTTCTATTTTTAAAAATTGCCGGAATTATTTAAACTAATTAGCTTTCTTCATTTCCTAAATATTTAGAGTGGATTACACCCAATTTCTGCAGAGAGTATTAAAAACCACTCAATGAAAATAAACTATTGTATTTTTTCCTTGTATTTTCTTTATAAACTATTTTTTTTAAGTTCAAAATTTAAAAATAAAGGATGATTTCTTGGGATTTTGACCTTGTTTATGTGAATGTTGAAAAAGTTGCTATCTATTGAGTATTAACGACTATATCAGATGATTGAGCATATGTTGATTGATTCCATCAAATTTTTTAAAGTAAATTTGATATTCCTATTGTCGAGAGAAATCTGAATTTTAAAAATTAATTCATAAAATAATTGGATAACCCACATTTTGGCTCTTAGAAATGTTTACAAAGCCATTTATACTCTCCAAAACATAAAAGAGCTCATGCAAAATAAAAAATATTTTAAAAAAGAGTGTGTTAACATACCAGGTCTTCCTCAGAAGGAAGTTAAGAGTTTTGAAAAGTTATACAGTGTTCCCTCACTACTTCACGGTTCACTTTTCGCTGATTCGCTGTTGCGTGGTTTTTCAATAAACTCTAAAAGAATATTATAAATCATTAAAAACTACAATTTACAGCCTAAGGAAGGGAGGAAGGAGAAGCCAAAGGGAGAAAAAAGGAGCCCAAGCGGCAATGGGAGGAGAAGGAGGCGATTTATCAACACATGATTGGTTGATAAAGACTTAAAATAGTGTATAACTACTAAAATAATGTATAAATATTGAAATAAATATATTGTCCCTACTTCGCAGATTTTCACTTATTGCGGGTGGTCCTGGAACCTAACCCCTGCGATAAGTGAGGAAACACTGTATTGGGAATTTAACTCCTTGAATCACTCAGCTACCATGGGCACTGTCCATGCCAGGTAGGGGGGAGGGGATTGTGGGAGATGTAATCCAAAAAGTAATTCTAAAGGACATGGAACAAGGAGTTCCATGTCCTTGTTGCTGCCACCTAGAAGGTCCTGTACCATGTCCTAGGAGAATAAAATTATGAAAGCAAGTTTGTTTTCTGCTAGATGGACCTTGGGGCCTGTCCCAATTCAATGATTCTAGATACACTGTGGAACCTCAGACAGTGGATAAAGCACATGGCCAGGGTTGTTTTAATTAATTATTGTAGTCATGAACCTCTTCTCAATAAAAACCAACAGCATCTTGACCTAAAATCAGAAAAACGTGCTAAGATCTAAAAGGAGTACAGTAGAGTCTCACTTATCCAACACTCGCTAATCCAACATTCTGGATTATCCAATAGATTTTTGTAGTCAATGTTCTCAATACATCATGATATTTTGGTGCTAAATTCATAAATACAGTAATTACTACATAGCATTACTGCGTATTGAACTACTTTTTCTGTCAAATTTGTTGTATAACGATGTTTTGGTGCTTAATTTGTAAAATCATAACCTAATTTGATGTTTAATAGGCTTTTCCTTAATCCCTCCTTATTATCCAACATATTCGCTTATCCAACATTTGCCGGCCCGTTTATGTTGGATAAGTGAGACAATACTGTACTTAAGTACACACACACACTCTCACATGCAATGTATACAGCCTCAGTACTAAGAACAGTGATTTCTAACAAGCTCATGAAGGGTATGCTTCATTTTGGGAAAGCTCTAGGTTTCTGAGTTTTCTAGATTGTGTTTTTAAACAACAACAACAACAGAATGATAATAAAGAGGAAATGAGCAATACAAGCAAATGGCCATTAGTTCAGCGGCATGGAATGATCAGGCACTAATGTGAAGCTGAGGTCATCTTTCTACAAGTTCTTTCTTACTGCATTTTTTATACTGTGAATTTTGAGGGGAAATTAGACAGTGGCAAGTTCTGGGCATGCTCTCTTGTTCATTTCCTGTTGGTCTTTTGATATGGGGACTTTTATAAACCATTACAGTCAGTTACATTTTTTGACACATTGGCATGAGTGAGACGTGCGCTATCTCAGTTCTTTACAGTAGATTTACCATCTACTCAGGGACTAAGAAATGGCATCCGTTTGCACACTGAGGACTATTGTTCACTGTCACATCAATTAGAGCATAAGATTAGGGAAGCTACAGAAGACAAATGGGCAATTATATCCCATTCCACCATAGACTTGTACTCGTCCATGTTCAGTCTTCAAGCTTAAGTAATAATAGATTAGATATGCAAGGATGAGAAAATAAAGAGGCGTTCAGTTATATCTATACAAATGAGTGATTATTATCAATCCTGACCTAAACTGACTTCAGCAACATTATTTTCAGTATTTTTCAGTTAAGGAATTATTCAATAGATATATATTCCTGTTTAGCTTAGCACTTCAGATATAATTGGTTTCAGGTCAGCTATGAGGGTCAGATTCTAGAGGAACTCCATAGTCTAACAGTATCAGATTCCATGTAATCTTGAGAGTTAAGCACAGTCAGTCCTGGTTAGTACTTGGATGAGAGACCACCAATAAATACCACATGCTATGGACTGTATTTCAGAGCAAGGAACTGGGAAAACCATATCTATTTCTTGCCTAAATAAAACCATTGAATTTATGGGATCACCATAAATTGACATGGGACTTATAAGCACACATATACACCACTAACCAGGTTGCAGCTATTACATCTGGGGTCAGAATTGTGCAGCCTTGAGATGTTGCTGAATTGAAATTCTTAGCATTCTTCACCATAGCAGTTCAACAACATCTGGAAGATGCTATGGTTTCCATCCCTGTAATATATTAGAGCTTTGGCTTTTGAAGCTCTCATTATAAGAGGCTCTTCAGGAGGTAGTTTATCCATCTCCTGAAGCTCCACTGTGGTCATGAAGGAAACATCATCATGATACAATTATTGTCATATGAACTGATTTTTCTCAAATCACCTGAACCTAATCCTCAATTTTATATGCAAATTGCAATGCTTCCATCTTTTGTGTGCTCTCTTGATCACCTACCGATGGAGCATTCTGTCATGAAGAATTGTGCTGAATTGAAACAAAATCAATATGCATAAAAAGACATCAGTGTCATATCCCAAGGCTGGAACATTTTAGGAGGCTTCAGGATGAATTGCTTGTTCTGTGACCTCAAATCTAGATTTGTGATAAATGTAGTGCTTTTCCCATACTTTCACTAATCCAATAATGGTTTCCAAGAAGGCAGACTAACTTTTGATTATAGATTTCATCATTCTTCTCTCTCTTGTACTTAGATAGGCAAGGTAAAAATTCAGAATGAATCCAGACAATATAGTGATTCTGATAATGGCTTGGATACTTTGATCAATAGTGTTTCTGTAACTCTTCTAAGGTAAGCCTAGAGAAGGGTGGGGAACCTCAGTAGAGATGAGATCTAATGCCTCCTGAGTCTCTTCCCCCTGAATCGGCTGTGACTGCCCAGGTATTACAAACATTTAGTGGCATACTGCATTACCAAATTTTGGTAGAAGACCACAAAAAGTCATTTCAAGCAAGAAGGAAATTCTTGTTTTAAAGAGATTTCCTTGGTTTGTTGCCAAGAGCTGCAAAAAGTCCTCTAAAGCAAACATTTCCTGCTTATTTTGAAAGGCTTTCCCCAGTTCCCTGCTGAAATGTGACACTCATGTTTTCCAATAGATTATGAGAAACTGAGACTTTGGTGCACACTTTTGTCCATAGGATTGCAGACCATGAACTGGATACGTCTGTAAAAAAATAGTTTGTATGAATTTATTTGGTGGCATCTTCTTCACTGGATGTCTCCAAAAAGAGTCTGCTGGGAATGGTCAGCTACAGTCCCTGTATTGAGGTTGAATCCAAAGACCTATTGGCTTACTTACAGTTCTATATTTCTATGATTTTAGTTTCCAATCCAAGTTATGAATATCATTCAACATACAAAATGGGCCACCACCCACTCTCTAAATAAATAAATGAGACCATTAGTGAGGGGTAGATCAGGGCCCTCACCATTGAAGAGGCAAAATAAATGGTGAATTTCTTTTTTGGGGTTGCCTAAGAACTGCCACTGCCTTCATAACAAACACCTCCACAGTAGATCCCTCTGCTTGCAAAATTGCTGGCTCTGAGGTCCAAAAGAGATGGCCAGCCATGTGAGATCAATGGTGAGGAGGCCGGTCATGCTTTCACTGTAAAAACTGTCATATGCCATGTGTGTTCCTACAGTACCAGAACTGAGTTGGATACAGATTTTTTCTGGTGTAGACACCATCTTACCAGACCTCTAGAGATTTGGCATTGGGGGCGGGGAATGTTTCCTGAGTAACTCACATCCTTTGTTGCCACACAATAGTCATGGGAGGACACTCAACACTTGGAAGCTGCATTATTTGGAGTGTGTGTATGTGTGTGTGTGTGAGAGAGGGGGGGGGGAGGAAGGAAGGAAGCAAGCAAGCAAGCAAGCAAGCAAGCAAGCAAGCAAGCATTACCATCCAGTCAGCCTGACCTTAATACCAGGAAAGATTCTGGAGCAGATCAATAAGGAGGCAGTCTGCAATCAACATGGATTTCTCAAAAACAAGTAATGCCTGACTAATTTTTAACTCTTTCTTTGATAGAGCTTGGCAGATGCAGGGAATGCAGTGGATGTAGCATATCTTGATTTCAGTCAGGCCTTCAACAGACTCCCCCATGACCTTCTTCCAAGAAAACTAGTCAAATGTAGGCTAGGCAATGCTACTATTAGGTGGATCTGTAATTCGTTAAGTGATCGAACCAAAAGGGTGCTCACCAATGGTTCCACTTCATCCTGGAAAGAAGTGACTAGTGGATTGCTACAGGGTCTGGTCCTGGGCCCAGTACTGTTCAACATCTTTATTAATGACTTGGATGAAGGTTTAGAGGGCACGCTGATCAAGTTTGCAGATGATATCAGATTAGGAAGGATAGCTAATACTCCAGAGGACAGGATCAGAATTCAAAATGACCTTAACAGATTAGAGAGCTGCGCCAAAACTTACAAAATGAATTTCAACAAGGACAAATGTAAGATACTACACTTAGGCAGAAAAAAAATGAAATGCAAAGATACAGAATGGATGATGCCTGGCTTGACAACAGTTCATGTGAAAAAGATCTTGGCGTCTTTGTGGGCAACAAGTTGAACATGAGCCAACAGTGTGATACAGCAGCTAAAAAAGCCAAAGGGATTTTGGGATGCATCAAAAGGAGTATATTGCACAGATTGAAGGAAGTCATGGTGCCTCCCTATTTTGCTTTGGTTAGTCCTCACCTGGAATACTGTGTCCAGTTCTGGGCACCACAGTTTAAAAGAGATATCAACAAGCTGGAAATTGTCCAGACGAGGGCAACTAAAATGATCAAGGGTCTGGAGACCATGCTCTATGAGGAGTATTTTAAAGAACTGGGTGTGTTTAGCCTACAGAAGAGAAGGTTGAGAGGAGATATGGTAGACATGTATAAATATATGAAGAGGGGGGCGGCTTGTTTTCTGCTGCCCTGGAAACTAGGACTTGGAGCAATGGGTTCAAATTACAGGAAAGAAGATTCCACCTGAACATTAGGAAGAACTTCCTTACCATACAGGTTTTTCAACAGTGGAACTCTCTGCCCGGGAGTGTGGTCGAAGCTCCTTCCTTGGAAACTTTTAAACAGAGCTTGAATGGCAATCTGTCAGAGATACTTTGATTGTGCTTTCCTACATGATAGGGGGTTGGACTAGATGGCCCATGTGGCCTCTTCCAACTCTATTATTCTATGAAGGTGCTTTCAGACACTGTGTTCCCTTTGAGCCATGTAGGATTCTACCTATTGGTGCCCAAAGCCAATATTGTTTTTGTTAATATTTCACATTAAATCCATCCTGTTTATGCCAATAAGGGACTCTTCTGTAGATGACATTAACCTGGTTTTACACTGAATTAGAACTTAAAACAAGTGAGAATCATGCAGTTTTCCAGAAATTGGTGGAATCCAATTGCCAGTATTTGGCACCACTGGCTGTGCTAGGATTACTGGGACTTGCAATCCATCAACATCTGGAGAGCTGCTTGACGTGCTCTCGTGATTTAAAACTTTAAAGCAAAGTCTGTTTTGAAGTATGTTTGTCTTTACAGTAAGTCACTGGATCACCAATATCCTAAATCTTGTGATGTTATACTATGGCAAAGAAGGGCACAATGTGGTACCTTTTCTGATCAGGAGTACATCTGTTCACTCCAGTAGTCAGACAAAAGAGGATTGTTAACACGTAATTTTTTTTCATGTGGCCCTTTCTCTTGACTTGTTTTATCAATTATGCCATCGAATAAGCGAGAACTTTTTTGATGCGGGTTGGTGCTGTTACTTGCTCTTAAATCTTTCAGTCTGCTTCCTATTGGTTCCACATGTGTTTGTATTTGTTCTCAGTGGGCAAAGATTCCAGAGGGAAAATGAAGCGCTTCCGATCAATTGCACTATTGCTCATGTGGAAGGCATTGGGAAAACATGCTGTTTCATAATGTGAAGAAATACACAGGCAAAAAATGTCTGAGTGAGCTAACCTCTGCATCAAAGATTCATTTTCTTTCCCGACGCACTGATTTCTACTACTTTTTGTTACCATAATTCTGTGTGAATCAAGCCAATCATTGCTTAGAGAAGCTTTATGCTGTGCTGAAGAACATTAACATGATGTGAGGAGACTATTTGATACTTCTCAAAAAAGAAAGCCATTTGGTACTGCTGGGAACAGAATAGGCTTACTGTATTGTATCTTTGGCCCTTAGCATATGAAGACCTGGGTGGAAGGCCTCATTTGCTACAACTTAGGACATTATCATTGTAATATGAGCTGCAGCCTCTCCAACTACAAATGGATTTGCTTGCTATCACATGATGCTGTCTTATATTATTTTCAAACCAGTCTGCCACTCATCTGTAACCAGTGCTTTTAAACAACAGCCAAGGAACTTGTAATTTTAGAGAATTGAAAGTGCTTTGAATCTGTGTTCAAAGCATTTTCAGGTGGAGAAGTAATCCTAAAGCACTTCAACTGTGAGTTTGGGAACTGTGACGTGTCATTGTGGGTGTGTTGGGACCTTGAGTTATAATGTTCATACAGTCCTCTATCAATGCTCCCATATGAACAAGCCCTCTGGTAGAAATTCTGAAGATGGCAAGAGATGGAAGCCTCTGGTGTAACAGTAGAGTCTGGCATAGTTATTTTGAGGGGTTTGAAATCCCAGAAATCATCAGTCAGCATTTGCTGCTCAAATCCCAGAAACCCTCAGCCACTAGCTATGCTAACAGGGAATTCAGGGCGGTGTTGTCCATGAATGTAGTGTTGCCAAACTTTGCGATACGGGTGGTGCCACCTCTTTTTCCTTTCAAATCCCTTCTCGAGTGCATCTTTCCTGTGAGTCATTTGATTTCATTTTTTAGTTAAGACCTCAACACTGACAGAAATTAAGCCCAAGTGTTCATGGTGGCATTCTTGCCATACATTCACTGTCTCATCCTGCCCTCTTTCTTTCCTCTTTCCACCAATCCTTTTGTCAAGAGAGATTATAAGCTCCTTGGGGCAGGGATCTATCTGTTTGCTTAGCCTACTCGGAGAAAAGTGCTGTGTACATTGATGGAACGGTAAATAAAAAAAGGATATACTTAATATTTCAAGCTTGACTGAAATGTCGACATGGCTTGTATAAGCATGAGTCATATTTCCCTAGTTCAACATTTCAAAATGGTTGCCTTAGTGGTCATAAAGGGCTCTATCCCTTGGAAGTTGAACAACTGGGTCTATGGAACGTTCTGCTGGATTTTGCCCCTTGCATGAATGGAAGAAATATATATATATATATATATATATATATATATATATATATATATCTGTCTCACACCTTTCCAAGTTACAAATTGTAAGGCAGCGATCAGCTTCACTCTGCACAGATGTTCCATGTTGTGCACCAAATCATAGCTGTTTTTATGGCCAAAGTGCACTGTGTGACCCTAACCCATCACGTTAGATGGATGATAAAAATTATAAAGCAAGCTGCAAAGCTTTTAGTGTGCCTTTAGATTACCCTGCAGCCTCTTAATGTAAGTGAAGCTATAAAGATAAAAACATACAAGCAGCCCTCCATTTCTTTGCTACCCTTTGGTCTACATTAAAGTAAGACCACTGATTTTGATAAAGTTATTTATGGTCAGCATATCTTCAGCCCCTCAAGCAACCCGCATCCCCCAGTCCACATACTGCAATGCAGCAAGGATACAGAGAGCAAACCTAAATTATATGATTGCTAACTGGATGGATAAGGAGAAAAGAGCAGGCATTGTGGCTTTGAAAAGTCAGGAGGGGTTCATAGTTTGCTGAGAAATGGGCTTCTGTGACAAGTATGAAACACAGTTCTATACATGTTACTAGGAACACAATGCGACCTTCTCTTTAGTAAATGTGTTCAAGATTGTAGCCCCAATGAATAAAAAATCCACTTTTTAATAGGGAAGCCTTTGCCTCAAATGGCCTCTAATGTTTTTCTATAATTTTAATGAGAATGATGATATTGCTGACAATGTCTGCATTCCCAGTTTGCAAACAAGCTTAAATGAAGCTCACCAATCTTGTAACATGGTTTGTCATGTCTCCAATTGCCTCATTTTCAGCAGTCTAATCATATTTTATTGAGACCTGGTCAGGTATCAGATACAACTAAGGACCTCATCACATGGAGGTCCAGAAGCCTGGGGACAGTGGGGGAATCAGTGGGGCAGCACCCAACTTCATCCCCTTATTGTGGTTGTTTGTGGGCGGCCATCCCAAAACATTTCCTGTGCTGATCCCGGCTTCCTCCAATGCTGTCCCAGGCTTTTCAATGAGGATACAGGTAGTCACGCATAACCTCAGGGCTCCCTCTTAGTATTCTTCTGGCACACTGCAGGGATGGAGCCCAGTGGTGCCCCATCAGAAGTATCCTTGCACCATATAATGGGCTTCAGTGGACTTCATCCCAGTAGCATGCTGGCAGCATGCTAGGACAGGGAAAAAACCCATGTGATGAGGTCGTAAGACTAACAGTTCAGGATCATCCCAGGCCTTGAGGTTTCAACCCTGACGCCTAAGATGCTAGGAAATTCCCTTCTCATGCCATTAACATTACACATTAAGTATCAATCACAGGTAACAATTAAGGCCTTTTCCCATATCAAGGTGAAATGGCTGAGGGTGAATCTGCATTGGCTACTAAATCTGTGGCCAGTCCAGAAATTATTCAGACTGTCCCTAGCCAGAAACACCCTGCCACACCCGCCCTGTGGTGTGTTTGTGTCTACATGATTCACCCAGGCTGAGATTGCATTGACCCCACTGGACTATCATCTCACCTTTCATGTCACTATCATCACTCCCAGCCAGTTACAGAGTTCTGTCCAAGCTCACATACATTGTATGTGTCTTGTTCTGACATCAACACTGGTACCTACATGACCTGGAAGTAAGAGGGGGTGATCTCTGTTGATGTCAGAATGGGGCACCCACAACTTCCAGGAGCTCACATGGTGCTCTGAGGCAAGTTGGGATACATGGTGACATGGGTACAATCCAGCCTCCTTTCCCTTCACTCATCTTACACAACAATGTAAGATGTTGTGTGTGTAATTTTCAGCTATGATTGGAGAATGTGAAAGAGTAATGCTACAGTGTCCCATCTGGGAGTTGCTACTCTTAGGTTCAACCACTGAACCTTCAGCTTGAAGTTGGGTGGCTGCTGGAAGTTGTCACCTGCTTTTCCTCTTCATTGATGGAGACCTGAGAGCAGGGCATGACAATGTCTGGGTTTTGCAAAACGTCGCTAGAGTTTCCAATAGACATTGTGATTGAAAAAAATAAAATAAAACAAACTTTGTAAAACTGAAGATAGAATGATCCTCCAAGGTAAAAAGTTTGACAAAGACTGGCATAGTGGCTTCTAATTGTCATATTGAGAGGCTGCAGCAGCAGCTAAAAGGTGGCTTGATGGATATGTTTGCATTGCTTCGACAACCAATTACACATCCATTGTGATGAATAAAAATGCCACAACTTCATTTCAACGTGGTTGGCCCAAACACATGAGTTTTAGACCCATGCATCTACCAGCCCACTTGTTGATTATGATTCCAATACTCAGGCCTACTACTGAAATTCTTGTGATGACAGAAAAGGAATCATGAGAGTGGATCCCCAGGAAAAGTGTCTGCCCCCAAGTTGGACCAGGCTCAGGGCCGTAGCCCGGGGAGGGTGGGGGAAGGTTAAGGATTCAAGATCCTCCTGAAACCTGGTTTACTCATGAATTTTAACTGGTTAACCAATTAATTTTTTTAACCTGACACATTTCGGGTTTTCTTTGAACTTTTAACCCCCCCTCCCCTCTGGCTACGGCCCTGACCAGGCGTACCTCTACCACACACCCCTGAGTCCCATAAGGGATATCCCATACCTACCAGTGGCCAAAGGGAGTATTGGTATTCAGTGTCCCAAATCCAGGATCCATGCCAACCATCCTTTGAAGTTGTGACAATAGCAAGAATCACATATATGCAGCAACCAAGTTTCAAGACCGTAGCAATTGTGGTAAGGGGTTGAAGGATGAGATGAGGCTCAGAGGCAGCTGCCATGAGTGCATGCAGGCAGCAGCCTAAACAGCCTCCAACTAACATAGTGAAGCCTCCCATCCGGGCCACTCTTGTCTTGCCCATGAGCCAATGAGCTCAAAGCAGGTTTAAACTCACTGACTGGTGATTCCCGCCTTCCTCCAAAGGCATGCCAGAGGCCCCTGCAATGAAAATACCACTATCATGCCTAGGTGCTCCCTTTCACCAGCACCGGACTGCTGTTCAGGAGTGGCAGCCCTACACTGCATTGCTCCACCTTACGAATTCTCTGCATGGTGAGCTATGGCATCCCTTTTAGAGTCTGAAACATGTCAAAGCTTTGCCTACGGGAACATTAAGGTACAGATTCAGATGTAGGAACAGGTAATAGTTAAAACTATAGATGCATCATGTTGTATTAAACTTGGCAGCTCTAACAACAATGACATGGGTTTAAGGGATTCTGGAAGATGCAGTCTTTAATATTTTTCAAGTTGCAAAGTTTTTTGAACCTTAAATGGAACAGGCTTCGTTCTGCAGTGTGGGGAATATTTTGCATTAGAAGGGGGTCATCGCTGCACAACTGGAGAGTGTTTCTTCACAAAGAAGAGTCATACAATCCCCTGCACATGAATGTGAATTTATAGCTAGAGATCATCACCCCTCCTTCCTGGGTTCGTTTCCTTAAGTTACATTTTGGAAGCAGAACTAATTCAATACCAGTACATGAACAAAACACATTTTTGAATGCGATCTTCTCCTCCACAGAAAGGCCCAGAGAAATGTAATTTCGGCAACAGTTTGAGTTTAGATGGATTGAATTATAAAATCTCATTACAAGGCTGTTTATCCAACTGCCTTTCTTTTTCTCCTTAAGAATATGGCTTTGCAGAAAGATCTCAGGGTCAGCCAAGCATGAAAGCTTGCAGGTATGCATGAAAGGCATGTGAGATAACCTACTGTTATGAGGCCCCCTGACAAAAGACCATATGTGGCTCTGTTTCACAAAGGGCCGAGGGAAGTTAAACATTCTTGTTAGAGCTTCAGTTTGGATTATGTCTGCACACAGTAATTTCTCCACGGACAAAGCTTTGTGTAATTTTTTAAAAAAATGAACAAAATAAGTATTGAAATTCTGTTATACATTTGAAACTTGGCATGAAAGGCATACATCTCAAATGCCCACAAAGAAAAGTGAGAGCTAAGACTACAAACTGGCAGAAAGTTAATTTCTACCTAATTTGGCTTTGCAGTGTAAGCAGATTTGACGGCACGGTGTATTATGGCCTGCTACAACTGATAATCTTGGTACATAGTTTCAGAATTCAGTACATTTTTCTATGTGAGCTGATTAGCTAAAAATTAATGACTGATGGAGGGAAAAAACTAGGTTGCAATGTGCTTGTAGGTGTGGTGATGATGAGTTCTAGAGTGGAAAGGAATTTTATTAGATTAGACAGTCAATAGCGTGTTTGCACCTCCTGAAACTTGTTAGGATAGAACAATAGAAATAAAACAGTTGGGAAGTTACAAAGGCATAAAACACTGTAATTGTGGCGCTATGCAGTGAATCCCATTCCAGTCATCTACTGGGCTTGATTGGTTGGGGTCTGGTCTCCATTACTTGGGAAGCAGCTAACCACTATTCCTAGTCCCTTCTGTGAACAATCTCTAGTGCAGTGGTTCCCAACCTGTGGTCCGTGGACCACCAGTGGTCCCCAAGAACTAAAATATGGTCCGCAGCCTCACCGTTACTACAACTTTGCAACAAGAGCAACTGGTCTCACAAAATCCTCTTATAGTGCCAAGGCAATGGGAATGTTAGAAAGGTAGAGGCTGACTACTCATGAAAGGCACAACAAGAAGCCTCCTGATTGCTGCTTCTCCTCCTCCTCTCTCCCCCTGAGTGGAGCTGTTCCATGTAGCACTTGGTGCAGAGCCGGCCCAAGATAATTTTCAAGTGTAAGCGAATAGAAATTTTGGTCCCCCCCCCCCCCCCCCCACACACACACACCAAACCACATGAACGGGCCAGCAGAGCATTGGATAAGCAAAAATGTTGGATAATATGAAGGCCAAGTGTGAATAACTGCAGTTGATCACCTTGATTAGCATAGAATAGCCTTGCTAGACATGGTTATGGTTATTGAGCATTATTCCTAGCAGTGCAATAATTGAGGACTTTTTAAGTATTGACCACTGGACTGATTCTGGACTATGATTTTGAACTTATGTGGTTGTAATTGTTGTTTTTAGTAGTTTTTGTTTTAATGTTTGAGTTTAATTGTCATTATATTATTGGAATTTGTATGTCGGCCATCGAATTGTTGCCAGTTGTGAGGCCACCCTGAGTCCTCTTCGGGTGAGAAGGGCGGGACAGAAGTATGGGAAATAAATAAATAAATAAATAAATAGTAAAAAAAGCACAGTAAAAAAAGGACAGTAAAAAAGAACACTCAAAAACAGGGGAATTCCAAACATGAAACAATCAGGGCCAGCTAACACCTCTCAACAAAGATATACAAACCCCACTTGCTTAGTTTCCAACAGACCTCACAACCTCTGAGGATGCCTGCCATAGATGTGGCCCTCCTCTGGACACTTTCCAACATTATTTGGCAGAGAAGGAGAAAGAATTTGGGCCCTTCCACACAGCTCTATAACCCAGGATATCAAGGCAGGATAACCCACATTACCTGCTTTGAACTGGATTGTCTGAATCCTTACTGCCATATATCCCAGTTTAAAGCAGGTAATATGGGTTATTTGTTTGAAGCCATTCTTCCATGTTCTAGTCTCCAAGGCAGAAGACAACAAGCTTGCTCCCTCCTCCCTATGACTGCCTCTCACATAATTATACATGATGAGGAAATTCCCAGCTTGATTTCGTCCCCACAGGCTATATGATTATGTGGGATGCAGGACTTCTTTGGGGTCAGAAGCGCCATTTCCCGCCAAAGGGAAGGGGATGGGGTCTCAGAAACATAATGAGGCAACATAACACATGGGCAAGTAGGAACACATAGACAGAAACATTGAGCTTTTAGGGCAATTTTATATACATGAGAGATGTAGTTTCCCAAAGTACCCTAGCAAGCCAGACTCCTTGGCACATAAATCCTGGGGGACTCTAAAGAGAGGGATGAAGGAAGGAATGTCCCTAAGTTTGGGAAGGCACGGGGCCAGGATGGCCCCGATAGAGGGAAAAGATGAAGAGAGAGAATAAGTATAAGTTCCGAATTGCTATTGTTACAGGGCAGTCGGTGGCTCCCAGAGAGAACACACCACACTCAGAACCAGGAGGCTGAGAGTTCGAATCCCGCTCAGGGACAAAAATGTCAAAATCAGTTGGAAATGTTTTGCCAGAGAAGGCAAGGCTTGACAGCTCGATTTATTTATTTATTACATTTATATGCTGCCCTTCTCACCCCAAAGGGGACTCAGAGCAGCTTACAAATTACATTCACATACAATACATTATATTATTAGCATAGTAAAATAATAGTATTAAATTGCTATATTGTACTAAATCATTACATTGTAATATTATTAGTAATATTACATTTAATATATAATATATAATTAAAATTATTAAATTGTATTATTATCAGTATTATATCATAATAAATAAATAAATAAAGTTTTATTATTATTATTCTTAGAAGATAAAAAGAAAAGATGAACTGATTGCAAGAGAGAGAATAAGTATAAGTTCCGAATTGCTATTGTTACAGGGCAGTCGGTGGCTCCCAGAGAGAGTACACCACACTCAGAACCAGGAGGCTGTGAGTTCGAATCCCGCTCAGGGACAAAAATGTCAAAATCAGCTGGAAAAAGGCACGGAGGGTACGGGGCGCACGGAGAGCTGCCAAGGCACATGTTTTGCCCGAGAGCGCCCCCCGTCGATGTGCGCCCAACTCCGAGGCGTAATTGGCGTCCCATGTTGGACCGGCCCTGACTTGGTGTCTTTGTTTTTAGGCCTGTTCCTGGGGTTATTTGGGGGTGCTGATTCAGAAAATTGCATTGGATAGACCACATCAGCTCTAAATGATTAAATATGGTTTTCTGTGGGTGAGCAGGTGACGAATACTGGATAGCATATGTTCTGTATCAGAAACTAGAGCTGATGTGGTCTATCCAATGCAATTTTGTGAATCAGCACCCCAAATAACTAAACCGAATCTCAGGTTGACCAAAAACTGATTCATAACTCTTTTGATACTAACATTGGAGAGTGATCCCTGGTCAAAAAAAGGTTGGGAACCACTGCTCTAGTGGGACAGGCAGACTTAGGACCTTCATACCAGAGCTCATTCTTACATGGGGTAGGTGGAAACATCAATCAGCTGCTTTTTAATAATCAGGAGAATGTACTTCCATCTCTGACAGTAGCTGCAGCTGAATAAGTGAGTATTGGGAGACTTTCGTGGTCTATAGAATAGGGGGCTATGTAAATATCACGAATATGGTGGAAATCTAGATTACACATTCATAACTGCCCCACAGAATTCTGCTGTTGTGCCCATTTAGCGAACACATGTTTTAAACTGCATACCGATAAAAATACATTAATTTGGAAAAAAAAATAGTCAGTGGCAGAAATGCACACATTTAGAAAAAAGTGTAAACAAAATACACAGAAATTTCAACATAGAGGTGGAAAAAACAATAACCTCTAAATCACACAACCTGATATGAAGAAAGGACAAGAAGAAAATTCAGATGAGTTTGGGAGAATGAGAAGTGTATTGAAATCAAGACTGAGAGATTGTCACATCCTGTGTGTGTGCGTGCAAATGTGCACAGATGTACGTGAATAGAGCTATAGTTTCTAGTCTGCTAGTGAGTAGGTTTTGAATGAGAAGGAGGCCCATATCTATCTATGAGGGGAAAAGGAGGGTAAGCATCAAGAAAATGTTTCCCCATGCAAACTGTTTTCATCAAGCAAAATGGTAATTTGGTCTCCGCAACCCTGTAAGGAATAGGCAATGCATGATTTGCCTTCAAGTTGAAATAACTGGGCCCTTTTGCTTCGCAGGACTGCAATTACAAACATCTTGTCACTGTAGTCTCCTTGTTAGAAAACAGACTGCCACAGACACCCTACAGGGCTATATTGATAATTAAGATTCCACCTGAATGTTTTATTCCTTACAAAATAATTCTGGAATAATCACCAATTTGTCATAATGTGTTGAAATGATTGATAATTAAGAGTTAATTTCCCTGAAATAGAAAATTGTCACAGGCTAATGGTCTCCTGCTGCACCATAAACTCAAGAACATTTATTTTCCATGTAGGAGGTGTAGATCCTCTGACAGTGTTCTATTACCATGACATTATTTCCATTATGCCAAATGGCAATTCCATTATCTGATACAGGCTACAGCAGCAGATTGACATGGTTGCTTCACTAATACTGTGCATTGATCCAGTTTGCTCTAATGATGCTCTGAGTAACTGAGACTTAGCCATTTAACACACATATCTCAACAAGTGTATTCAATGGCAAAGTGATAGCCTTAATTTTCTTACCCCCCTCAAAAAAACGTGGCCCCACAGATATTTGGGGCCACTTTGTTTTTCATTTGAGACAGTGCTTGACCTTCATTACTTGTACTTAGAGAGGTCATGGTTACCATGTGTATATCTACATCTACATAACTATTTAATTCTCTAATCCAATATCTTTGATTCTCCCTTGTTTGAAATGGGTTTATTGCTGGGCAATCACATACCAAACAAGTCTGGACACTTGAAGAACAAGTCTGGATGTGCTTTTAACTGTTTGTTGGAAGAAGGAACTTCAACGAGGGATACTTGTCATACAGATGCCACCTGCTGATAGTCCCTCCTCCACACAATTGTGAAAAAAACACAGAGATAGTTTTTTTTCATAAAGCCACCCACGTACAGAAAAATCAGAAACAACAATAACCTTGTGCTCCTACCAAGAGCCAAGATAGTGATAAAATAGTGATGCCAACAAGAGAACAGTTGGTCCAAATTTGGGACTAGGATGGGTACCAGATTTTTCTAACACAAGGTGTTTTCTACATCTTTGTACTCCTTTCCCTATATTGAAACTATGCTAGTATTTAGTTCTTAATTCAGCAGCATCCAGTGGTAAATTACTTGTAAATTATGAACTAAAAAGTGTATTTTAATACAAATGACTTCTGATTATGTATTCAGGGACTTTATCACAAGCATCGCAACATCCCTATGATGCTGTGCATATCCTCCTGGCAGTCTATCTTCTCCCTGTGATTCTTCCATTCCTAGCTATTAACATGTAAAGCTCACCAATAGCTCCTAATTTCACAATGTTCCCATCACTACCTTGGTGCAATGACTCCTTTCTGCTTCTGTGCCTGCAGTCAAGAGATGGAATTCTACTCCTCTTCAGTTTTCAGACCCTCTGGTTTTCCAAAGCTATGCTTTGTCCTTTTATTTTGTATGGGCCCGGGCTGTGGCGCAGGCTGGAGAGCAAGCCAGCTGCAACCAGCTGCAATGAATCACTCTGACCAGGAGGTCATGAGTTCGAGGCCCGCTTGGAGCCTATGTTTGTCTTGTCTTTGTTCTATGTTAAAAGGCATTGAATGTTTGCCTATATGTGTAATGTGATCCGCCCTGAGTCCCCTTCGGGGTGAGAAGGGCAGAATATAATGCTGTAAATAAATAAATAAATAAATAAATAAATAAATAAATAAATGTATCTTTGACTTCCTTGTCTTGTTTTTCATATTGAAATTGTGCAGTTTGCTAAAAATAAAACAATAAACAATCAAGGAACAGCTGTAGTAAAGGAAAGAAGTTGGAACGGCAACTTGGCACAACTGTACTGCTGAGGTGAGATGTGATCTCAAGGGTGTTCAACACAATACATATCTATTATCAATGACATCTGCCCTTGTGCTTTGCTATTCTGCTGCTGAATACGCATGTTCAGTGTGGAACACATCTCACCACGCTAAACAGAGGATGTGGCTCTTAATGAGACATGCCGCATTATCACAGGATGTCTATGCCCCACACAACTGGAGAAATTATATTGTTTAGCTGGTATTGCACCACCTGACATCCGCCGGGAAGTAGCAGTAAATAATGAAAGGACCAAGGCAGTGACATTCCGGCCCATCCCCTGTTCAGATATCAGCCAATGCCTTAAATCAAGAAATAGTTTTCCAAGATCTACAGAGATACTAGCAGGAACACCTCAGCAAGCGAGAGTCCAAAAGTGGCAGGCTAAAACCTCAAGCCATGACTGATACCAAATGAGAGACTCCCTCCTGGGTACACAGAAGACTGGGTGATTTGGAAGGCACTGAACAGAATGTGCTCTGGCACCATGAGAGCAGAGCCAACTTTAAGAAATGAGGTCACAAAGTGGAGTCCACGACATGTGAGCGTGGAGAAGAGCAAACCACAGACGACCTACTACAACGCAGTTTGAGCCCTGCCACATGCACAATGGAGGACCTTCTTATAGCAACACCAGAGACACTCCCAAGTGTCCAGCTATTGGTCAAAGGACATTTAGTATAATGCCAAGTTTTAAACTTTGTTTGTGTTTTTAAATACATTACAACTGTACCCTCGGTTTTGCTTCTGATATGATAAATAAATCAATCAATGATAATTCGACTGTAGTGGAATAGTGGGTTCATATGATAAAATCCCAATGGAAATGTAGCGTAGATATTGGAATATCTATCAACAATTGTGGAATTTGGAACTGACAAGCAACACAGGTGTAGAAAATGTGTCTTTCTTTAAAGTGATAGATATAATATGACTTGTAATATTGGATGTAACACATGCTCTTTTCTTTAGCCTCAATAAATATTTACCAACAATCCAAACGTTAGCAGCTTGTCAAAATGTCCAGCATTTTAAACTAGCCAAAATATTTGCCTAATTACCATGTGTTTGGAAACTGTTATTGCTCACTAGCATCTGGTCACTGTGCTAGCAAGGGTTAAAATAGTAACTTGCCTCACAATTTCGAGCCCTTCCCTGTTGAATGTAACCCTCTTTTCCCCTTTGGTTTTTTCATTTTTATCTGTCACCTCTCAAAGTATGTCCCAATCTGCTGAGCATATAATTCCTTTGAAGCAATGACCCATAGAAGACTACTGCCAGGGTACATGCTCATTCTGCTGTGAAAATGTTAGGCTCAGAAAGGAGGGCTTGGACAGGCAGCCCCCTCCCCCATATAATGAATGTGCAGTTGTTATTCATTTCTAATTCTGCGGTCTACTGATAAGTTCAATGCCGACTCTTTGCAAGAAGAGAGTTGCTATTTTGTTGTAGTTGCTTATAAAACCCTGTGTAATATTTCATTACTGCTCCACATGCACAGGATGAATGTCCCTGTAATATACATTTGCACCATTCTACTTCCTTCTGGAATGTTAGGATGCAGCTCAGATGTGTGCAAGTAGAACTGTTTTCCAGTTCAACCCTGGATTTATTCTGCTGGAAGATAGTCGGCAGATGTTGGTTCAGCAAAGTTGGCCAAAGCAAACACCTTTTAAGGCAAGGGAGGGGAATCGAATCGTGTGGCCTTCAAGGAATACCTTTGGCCACCAGCCAGCTTTGGGTCCCCACATATGGCCCCATTCCCTTTTTGTTTTTCAAAAAATGAGGTGTCCATAATGTTTTTTTTAGTCAAAAAATAACATCTATGGATGCAGCTTGGCCAGTAAATCCTATTTTGTGCCATCTTGAAACAACCAAAAGCAGCATCTCAAAGGAACCAGCAGAGATGTCCAGTAATTGGAAATATTATTTCTGGTTGTCACCAGTCTCACCTGTGTGGACTTCTGCATGCTGTGCTGAAAATGGCCACCGACTCTTGGTATATGCCTTGCTTTAAACCAAAACACTAGAATTAAAGTTGGCATAACTGAACTTGTGCCACTGTAAAGTAGCTAAACTGGTTCCTATCTTGATCCTTATAAAGTAGAATAAAATGATCAAAGTGGTCCCTTCCAGTTTCCTGTACCCATACCTGCCATAAAGTACCAGAGTATTAATGTACCTTCATTAAATTGTAAAATAATCTTTTTCTGTCCTAGTTTATAGTGTCATTCTTCATGGGAGGGGGATTTAATTTTACAAATGCATTTATAGTAATATTGCTGATGTCTCTTAATATTACTTTCACTCTGTATGAGGAGTGGCTTAAAGAGATGGGCATGTTTAGCCTGCAGAAGAGAAGGCTGATAACCATGTATAAATATGTGAGGGGAAGTCATAGGGAGGGGATGCAAGCTTGTTTTCTGCTGCCCTGCAGATTGGGATACGGAACAATGGCTTCAAACTACAGGGAAGGAGATTCCACTTGAACATTAGGAAGAATTTCCTAACTGTGAGAGCTATTTAGCAGTGGATCTCTCTGTCCCAGAATGTGGTGGAGGCTCCTTCTTTGGAGGCTTTTAAACAGAGGCTGGATGGCCATCTATCGGGGGTGCTTTGAATGTGATTTTCCTGCTTCTTGGCAGGGGGTTGGACTGGATGACCCACGAGGTCTCTTCCAACTCTATGATTCTATGACCCCCCAAAATGCTGCAAACATTATGGACTTTATTGCATGAAGCTGCTATTCCATGGCAGTTGGGCTAGCATGAATAGTAGATACATATTGGCATGAAATGGAGCCCCGGTGGCGAAGTGTGTTAAAGCACTGAGCTGCTGAACTTGCAGACCGAAAGGTCCCAGGTTCAAACCTGTGAGCGGCTGCTGTTAGCTCCATCTTCTGCCAACCTAGCAGTTTGAAAACATGCCAATGTGAGTAGATCAATAGGTACCGCTCCAGCGGGAAGGTAACGGTGCTCCATGCAGTCATGCCGGCCACATGACCTTGAAGGTGTCTACGGACAACGCAGGCTCTTTGGCTTAGAAATGGAGATGAGCACCAAGCCCCATAGTCAGTCACTGGACTTAACGTCAGGGGAAAACCTTTACCTTTTTATTGGCATGAACACTCTTGATATTTCACCTTTCTAAATTTATGCAATTACACCAACTCAACAACCAAGGTCCCACAATCATAATTCCTTTAGCTATTCCATACTTTTAAAAATGAGAGTAATTTTCCTATTTCAGCAATGAAAAATAAAAAGGCAAATGTAACTATCAAATATAAAATGAAAGGAAAACAGACAGCTTGGAAATAACAAGAGGGAGGGTGAAGAGCAGAGGCGGTTCTACCACCAGGCAAACTAGGCATTTGCCTGTGGCGCCATGTTGTTGGGGGTGCCATCGAGGCAACTCCTGTCTCCTGCGGCAGAAAGGAGCCTAGGAAGACAATATGGTTTTTGGGAAGCCTGTAAAGTAAGTATTGATTATCTTACCTAACTTGGGTGAATTAATTTAATGCATACTGCTGCTGCTGCTGCTCGGTCGTTCAGTTGTCTCCAACTCTTCGTGACCTCATGGACCAGTCCACGCCAGAGCTCCCTGTCGACCGTCACTGCCCCCAGTTGCTTCAAGGTTACCATCCATCCATCTTGCCCTTGGTCGGCCTCTCTTCCTTTTTCCTTCCATTTTCCCCAGCATCGTGATCTTTTCCAAGCATTCCTGTCTTCTCATGATGTGGCCAAAATACTTCAACTTTGCTTCTAAAATCCTTCCCTCCAGTGAGCAGCCGGGCATTATTTCCTGGAGGATGGACTGGTTGGATCTTCTTGCCAAGGTCCAAGGCACTCTCAGGATTTTCCTCCAGCACCAGAGTTCAAAAGCGTCTATCTTCCTTCACTCAGCCTTCCTTATGGTCCAGCTCTCGCAACCATAGGTTACTATGGGGAATACCATTGCTTTGACTATGCATACACACTTATTTAATTGAATGTTCATTTTCTACTGTTACCTTTTAATTTATGGAGCTTGTTTTAATTCATAGGTGAGCCACTTTTAGCCCCATTTATGAGAAAGGAGGGAAATTGTTAAATAAGTCCTAGTACCTTCATTTTTAAGTAGATTTTCCTTAAGGATTAAAGTTTTAACACCTGTATGCAACTATTTAGTTTAGCAGAGATATAGAATCTACACTTTCCAATGGATGTGCAAGGCAGAGATGGCAGTAATGAATGTCCAGCACTTCTGGAAAATGTCAGTTTGAGAAAATCTGACATACATGATCAGAAATAGTTGTACTGATTCAGACTACTGGGTCATCCAACTCAGCCTCCTCCTCTGTAGGAAGTCTAGGAAGCAAGGCAAGTGGGGCTTCCTCCCTGGGGGCATCTTTGGTTGGGGGGTGTTAGTTGGCCCTGATTGCTTCCTGTCTGGATTTCCCATTTTCAGAGTGTTGTTTATTTAGGCTTTTCCTTAATCCCTCCTTATTATCCAACTTTTTTTGCTTATCCAACACTTTTATTTTTCAGTGATTGGGTTTTTTGTGGGGGGGGGGGGGGGAATTTCTGTTCGCCTACACTTGAAAATTACCTTGGACCGGCTCTGGTGAAGAGGAGGAAAATCCCATCACCTGATGTCACTTTACTGTTGGCATGTCAGCACAGAAGAAGTAGGAGCGCATTCACCAAGGTAGGTGATGTGAACAACGTGGGATTCCAAGGTACTGATTTTCCCATCAATACCAAGGGATGGGTTAATTGTGGATAGGAGGCAGATCGGCAGCAGCATGCACATGGCATTGTGCCATGGGACTGCTGCCAGAGGTGACTGTTGGGTTGAATGCTGGTTTTCCTGCCTTGTACAATAAAGTTCTTTGACTTATGATTTAAGTATTCATCACCTGTAACACTAATAGTTGATCAGCAATACATACCAAGAGCAACATAGCTGAATCTGGTTAGCAGTCATAGACTAGTCAGAATCTTTAAAAGTTTAAAAGTGAGGAAAAGAGGATTGTCAATGTAAAACAGAGCTTGGAAAAATATTTTTGCAACTACAGTGGTGTGATGGCTGGGAGATTTTGGAAGTTGAAGTCCAAAACTTGATACTTCAATGCAAGAAATGTAAGAAACAGGAAAAGTAGAGGATTACTACCATGAGCCGTGGCGGCGCAATGGGTTAAACCTTTGTGCCGGCTGAACTGTTGACCTGAAGGTTGCCGGTTTGAATCCGCAAGATGGGATGAGCTCCCGTCTGTCAGCTCTAGCTTGCGTGGACATCAGAGAAGCCTCCCAGCTAACACATTCAGATGTTCCCTGGGCAAAATCTCTGTAGAAGGCCAATTCTCTCACACCAGAAGCAACTTGCAGTATGTTCTCAAGTCCCTTCTGACAAGATAATAAAGCTACCATACTGAAGATTTAATTTGAAGCAGGAACCAGTAGTGACACACACTGTGGTCAAGATGACAAATGGAGGAGAACATACAAGCCAGGAGAAGCTGCAGCAGTTTGCTTTTGCCTGAATCTACTGGAAAGGCCAAGATTCCATGCTGTCCTCTTTAGGTTTCTCTTCTAAAGAGTACTGGTGCCTCACCAAACTACAAATCCCTGGATCCCACAGCTTCAGGCTATGACAGTTAAGATGGTGTCAAGCTGTACTAATTTCACAGGGTAGGGTGCCCAGCATCACCCTTCAACACAATGACACAGTTGGGGTGCTCATGAGAAACAGCTGAGAACTCTCACTACAACTTTCTCAACATCTGCTGCTCAAGGCAGTTGCCTCATTCTGTCCAATAGTAGAAGCAGCCTTGTGCATGACAAATCTGGCACTGGGGAGGTGATATGGGCTAACATGACGCCCAAGGTGTTACCCTTGAAAACTTGTTTTCCTTAATCTGAATTACAAGCAAACAGAACAGAGAGCGCATTCGCAGCCTGTAGGTAGCATTTTTGTCATCATCAAGGCATTATCAGTTTTCAGCTTCACTTACATGTGTGTTTTGCAGCACAGTATTATCCGGTGCATACAATCCAAGTGTGAAATATGGGTAAACCACATCCCAAACTGGTACTGCAGATCCAGCAGCACAATAGTTTAATTACACTGTGGTTGCTTTCAAAGCCTTCAGCGCAAAGTGCTGTGGCTGCTTCCTTTTAGTGTGTGGTTTTGAAGCCAGGCTGAGGGTGGAATGGAAAACTGCCCAGTGTACTCCTCCGACAGACATATAATTAAAGCCTATGAGGCATGATAGGACATGTGCCCAGAGGAAGTTACTACAGAGTTCCATTGACAGCATCTTAAAGGGAAAGAGACCAGTTCTTCTGGTGTAGCAATTACTATAGGCATTTGTTCCAACAAATTGCAGAAAGTTATTGGCAGCCTGAGTCTGGCAGTTACAGTCCTCAAAACTGGAATTCACAGGCTCTGGTTACTGCGGATTTTGTTCCTGCTGATTATAGAGCATATATCCTATCATAGAGATTTCCAGATGTTTTGTATCTTTCTTCCTATATTGTATTTATAAGATTGGCAATATAATCTCAGTTAGAATGCTGGGATAGAACTGAGGTGAGGCTTACTGCAAAACTGGTGTGAGGATTCAAATGGTAAAGATATGTAGAGAAGAAAGCTTACTGTAGAGGTATCATGAGAGAACAAGGCACCATCCCATTAAGGCAGTGGTTCTCAACCTGGGGTCCCTAGATGTTTTTGGCTTTCAACTCACAGAAATCCAAACAGCTGGTAAGCTGGCTAGGATTTCTGGGAGTTGTAGGCCAAAAACAATGGGGAGACCCCAGGTAGAGAAACACTGCACAAAGGGAAGATACTAAAAATATTTCCCATAAGGATATTGGTGGGTAGTTGACCAGCTTTCAGTTAGATTAAACATGTAAATGAGAAAGAAGGATCTGGTATTTATTCCAGTGTATTTGCTGCTTTCCTGCTCTATTGATCATAACACTGATTTTAAGATGTGATCAATGTATTTATGTCAGTCACAATACTGTAGTTTGATATAACAAAGGGCCCTTTCAGACTGTTTCAATAAACATTGAGTTAATAAATATTCACAATACAAATAGTTATAAATAAATTTGCACTTTATTTGTTGCTAAAAACAACTTTGGGCACCGCAGTTGAAGGGAGATGTTGACAAGCTGGAAAGCATCCAGAGGAGGGCGACTAAAATGATCAAGGGTCTGGAGAACAAGCCCTATGAGGAGCGGCTTAAAGAGCTGGGCATGTTTAGCCTGCAGAAGAGAAGGCTGAGAGGAGACATGATAGCCATGTACAAATACTTGAAGGGAAGTCATAGGGAGGAGGGAGCAAGCTTGTTCTCTGCTGCCCTGCAGACTAGGACGCAGAACAATGGCTTCAAACTACAAAAAAGGAGATTCCACCTGAACATCCGGAAGAACTTCCTCACTGTGAGAGCTGTTCGGCAGTGGAACTCTCTTCCCTGGACTGTGGTGGAAGCTCCTTCTTTGGAGGCTTTTAAGCAGAGGATGGATGGCCATATTTTGGGGGTGCTTTGAATGCAATTTCCTGCTTCTTAGCGGGGGGTTGGACTGGATGGCCCATGAGGTCTCTTCCAACTCTACTATTCATACATGCATACATGTAAGAAAGAAGGGATTTATGCAGGCGCAGTTTGCCAAGCCAGGGGGGAAAATTGGCACCCACTGAACATTATAGTGTATTACAACTATTGATGCATTACTTTCCTTGGAGCCTTCTTGTCCTTCTGACCTCTTTCTCTGCTTTTGATCACTCTCTCTTACAGCTAGAAGATGAAAGCAGTTCTGGGCCTGAATGGTCTATTTGGATCAGGTATGGTCCTTCAAATGTTGTCAAACTCTGACTAGCTTCAGCTCCAGCTGACATGTTGTCAGAAGAAGTGGTCATTTTTACAACAGATGAAGGAAAACTTCCCAAAACTTCCCTGGGAATGATGCAGAACAGGATTATGGCACTGGCCCTTGGGATACTATGAGTCCCATCATACCTCAACCCTATCTGACTTGCTAGGACCAATAAACATGGAACTTCAGAAGCCCTGATGTAGACCCTAGAAATTCGCTGAGCAAGGGACACAGGACCAAATTCAGAGACAGAAAGCAGAAAGCTACCTGTGTTGTTAACTTCCATCAAGTCAACTTTGCCTTAAGGTAGCCCTATGTTAAGTGGAGGCTCTTTCTTTGGAGGCTTTTAAGCAGAGGCTGGATGGCCATCTGTCGGGGGTGCTTTGAATGCGATTTCCTGCTTCTTGGCAGGGGGTTGGACTGGATGGCCCATGAGGTCTCTTCCAACTCTACTATTCTATGATTCTATGTATGAGAGACTTGCTTGAGGTTTTGAAGACTCAGGGCAGCCGTGGCTTTCTTGATTGAGTCTATCCTTTTGGAATATGGTCTTATCCTCTATTTCACCAGGCATTATTGCCTTTTCTAGTGAGTCATGTCTTCTCATAATATGCCTCACAATTTGCTTCAGTTGAGTCAACATGGCTTCTAGGGAGAGTTAATTTATTGGACTTTTTGGTAGTATTCATAGAACTTTTGTGTAGCATAATATTTCAAAAATTTTCATTTTCCCCCCTATACCTTTCTTCACTGTCCAGAATTAAAAAGCATACATAGAAATTGGAAACAGAATGGCATAAACTGTCTTGACTCTGGCATCCAATGATATATTTTATTTTTTAGGTTCTTGTCCATTTCCTTCATATTTCCTCTTCCAAGTCTGAGGATGCACCTACACTGTTGAATTAATACAGCATGATACCACTTTAATTGCCATGCAATGGAATCCTGGGAGTTGAAGTTTGGTGAGGCACCAGCATTATTTGGCAAAGAAGGTTGAAGACCTCATAAAACTAGAATTCCCATTTCTATTATATAGTTCTTCTGTGTGTTACTTCAATTTCTACTTGGTCATGTTATGTGTACCCCTGCTGGTCATAGAGCATCCACGCACTTGGTTTAACTTTTAATTTGATTCATCTGATCTTATGGAAGAGGTCTTTTGTTCTTTCTTTTTTGTTTTCACCTTCTATTTCTCAGCAATGATTATTATATTAATTCTCCTTGTCACTGTGCACAAGTAATTGAATGGTTGCATCCAGAATTCTGATTCTCTTTCTGTCACCTTTTATTTTTCCTCCTCGTCTGTCCTTAGCTCTTTGAAGAATTTCATCTATGATCTATTGAAGGTTCTTTTTCTTTTTGGCTACAGATAGTATCTTTCCACATTCTTCCCTGATAATGTTCTTGGATTCAGTCCAGACTTCTTCTGGCTGTCAAGGCTCATTTATATGTGGAACTTAATTCAAGGCCATTCCAGAGTAACAATACTCTGGATAGATCCCAGGGGTGTCTACACTGCCTGTCTCTGCCCTGTAGTGGCGACAGAACAGAGTTCAGACCATTTAGTGAGGCTACAGCCCTGTCCACCATGTTAGTTTGGATGGCCTATTCTTAAAATGAAACACCCAGAACTCCAGATGAAGCCTGACCAGCTCAGAATATACTGGGACTGAAACTTCCCCTGAAACTAAACTTCTATTAACACAAGTTAAAATAGCATCCACGTATGCTGCAGTATCACACTGCTGGCTCATGTTCAATTTAAGATCAACAATATCTTTTTTTTTACAAGCAGTATTGCTAAGCTGGAGTCCCTGGTGGCGCAGAGGATTAAACCACTGAGCTGCTGAACTTGCCAGCCGAAAGGTTGGTGGTTCGAATCCGGGGAACGGATTGAGTTCCTGCTGTTAGCCCCAGCTTCTGCCAACCTACAGAAACATATGTGAGTAGATCAATAGGTATCGCTCTGGCGGGAAGGTAACGGCACTCCATGCAGTCATGCCGGCCACATGACCTTGCAGGTGTGTATGGACAATGCCAGCTCTTCAGCTTAGAAATGGAGATGAACACCAACCCCCAGAGTTGGACATGACTAGACTTAATATCAAGGGAAAACTTTTATTGCTAAGCTATGTATCCCTCATCTTATACTTTTTGCTTTTGTGGCCTAAATATAGAATGTTGCAATTGTCCCTACTGAATTTCATTTTTAAAAATTTCTGCTCAATTTTCTAGTTAATCTAAGTCACCGCCCCCAGTTTTGTATCATTTGTAATTTGGTAAGGATTCTCTCCACTAAGTGCTATCTAAGTCATTTATTTTAAAAGTTGGAGAGCAATGGCTCCAGGACAGAACCCTGAGGCATTCAGCTTGAGACCACCTTCCAGTAGGAAACACAGTCATGGATGATGATTCTTTCATCTGGAAGTGTAGCCATCAATTCTGTATTTAATCAGTTTGCTTATCAAAATATGATTGGTTACCGTAACAAATGCTTTGTTGAAATCCAGATTAACGACATTCACAGCATTCCATCACGGGAAAGGACACCCCATGCACAACTCTGCTTCCATAACTTTGCAATGAATGTAGATATTGCACATCAACCAAAAATGTCCAATTGCTTCCATAGGGGAATTTACATATGCAGAGACAGCAACTGTTGCTCAAACACAGCTATCTGAATGAAGCAGACCCTCAAGACTCTGTGGCTTGGGTGAGCTCTAATTTCATGCAACAAATGATCCAAACAAATGTTTTTGTTGGGATTGTTGTGTTTTCCGGGCTGTATGGCCATGTTCCAGAAGCATTCTCTCCTGAAGTTTCGGCCACATGTATGGCAGGCACCCTCAGAGGTTGTGAGTTATATACTTCACAACTTCTGAGGATGTCTGCCATAGATGTGGGCGAAACATCAGGAGAGAATGCTTCTGAAACATGGCCATACAGCCCAGAAAACATGCAACAACCCTTTGATTCTGGCCATGAAAGCCTTCGAAAACAAAATGTTTTTGTTGTTTCATTTTCAGGAAGTCTGGTAGTTGGATAGGTAAAGGTAAAGGTTTTCCCCTGACATTAGGTCCAGTCATGACCGACTCTGGGGGTTGGTGCTCATCTCAATTTCTAAGCCGAAGAGCCGGCGTTGTCCGTAGACACCTCCAAGGTCATGTTGGCATGACTGCATGGAGTGGCATGACTGCATGGAGCGCTATTACCTTCCTGCTGGAGCGGTACCTATTGATCTACTCACATTTGCATGTTTTCGAACTGCTAGGTTGGCAGGTAGTTGGATACGTGACCCAAAAGCTAGAGAGGGTATAGGACTCTAAATTTTTCAAAAGTTATGCAGAGGAGGAAGGTTGTGAGCTGTATTCCTTGCCAACCACTAGTTAGGAATAACTGTTTACCTTCAAAAACTTAACAAGTCAACCTTAACAGTCAAGATCCAGGAGCTCTGGCCTTTGCAACTTGTCTTCCTAGTATAGACTAAAACTTTCCCTGCATTTTGCATCCATACCGAGAACAAGACTAATTTTCAGTGTACCTGAATATGGAAAGTGGTAATCCTTAGCAAATAAATAGGATACAATTACTTGTGGTTAGTGGATGTTGGTGTGTGTGTGTGTTTTAACACAGCATTCCAGAAAATATAATCAGTGGCACACATCCAGCTCCAATTTTAAAAGACGAGAAGTGGATGCAGCTGTTTACTGTGTCTGCTTGGTGCCAGTTTGATAGTGTGTAATCATATTTGCATAAAGATAAAAAGGAAGGTGTTATAGAACAGAGTCGAGCCTATGGTTTCACCATGCATTAAAGGTAATTTTAGACTAATTAGGTGTAATTTGTTAAGGAATTCTTTCTAGCAATCATGACTCTGATTTTGTAATTATAGGACAATGCTTACAGTGGCTTTCAAAGGCAGGATAAAGGGCCCCCAAGGGGGTCACGTCCCCCACTAGGCAGATCTAATGGTGCCACAAAAGACAGGTGTTTTGTCAGATTTCAGCCACACACTTTCACACCTGCAACACATTAACTATAACAGTGATGTTAATGAAAACCAGGTGCCTGTTCTACAGCCTAAATGAGGAACTGGCATTGAGGCTTAGAGTGTGCTACCTGGAGACTCCCACGTCCCTCGGCGGAGGAGATCCAAAAGCTGTCATAAATTTTTCAGTTCAAACTTTTGGTTCAGGAGGAAACCCAGGCATGAGAGGAAACTTGGTATCACCTTGCTCATGTTCTTTGGAACTTTTTTTGTCTTCATCAGAGTTTGAGGAAGTTACTTTTGAAGACACTAGCTTCCATAACCTGCAAACAGCATGGCCACTAAGGGAACTTGGAAGCTGGAGTCCTCTCAAAACTCCTTTCAGGAAACCTCCCTAACACTGTAATAATTAAATATGGGTTTACAACTCTGAGCTGGTGGGGTTTGGATAAGGCAAGTGGGTCGATGATGGTAAATAAACCCTTACTTTATCAAGTCAACCTTCTTGTGTACAAACCTGAGCATCCACAGCTTCAAGCAGGATGAAATTTGCAGTAAGGGTTAGAGAGGTGCAGTGTATTAGCAGGCAGCTACTACACAGAATCCAATTGTAGGGCCTTTAGTCTTTTCAGACTTGAAGGCCTGCCATCTAATGCGGAAATGAGTAATAGATGCCTTGAGCAACGGCTCTTTTTAATAAAGCACAAGGTTTTCATTGTGAAGGAGCCGATGTCATTTTAATGTTTTGTTATGGACCGCAAAACTCAAACAAAAATCTTTTTTTAAAAAAAATGTAAAAGCCTATTTCCCTTTCTTTTCTTTTCCACATAGTAGATTCAAAGTTACCCATACCCTACAGTTTACAACAGTTAAGCTCAAGTTAATAATGGCTCTGAAAGAAATATAAAACCTAGAAAGGCGAAAAGAAAATGCGCCCAGGTCTATGCGCTCAGCAGGAGCCTAGTTAATTATTTGACTTCTTCTCCGCCACTTCTGGCACATGACACCACCTTGACAAAAACAATTAATGTCCCCACATTGAAAGGGTGAAGGGGAGGTGGGTCAGCAAGCCGGATGTCGATTGGTGTATGGGGCGACACTGTGCCAGCGCCAAAGTACTAATTAGGAAACAAAACATTTGATTAGCTGGGCTTTGGCATCTCAGACTGCAGGTGGTGGCGAGGTGGTGGGACACTGAATATTCAAATGTGCATTCAGGTAAATAACTCCAGATGCTAACAATTCCCAGGTTAAGATGACTGGACAAGAACCTTACCTCTGTGCATACTGATGTTGTGTATTCCTAAAGTTTGCTTTTCTTTAACAACATAGAACATTGAAATATTCTTCCTCTCTTTGCAAGCTGCTGTTCAGTGAAAAAAGCTATTATGTGCCATGTTTTTGGGGCTAGCCTTCTTATCACGCATAGTGAAGTGTGAGGCCTAATTCTAAAACCTAATTCCAACCAGAATAGTCCAAAGCAGGGGTCCCCAAACCAAGGCCCTTGGGCCGGATGCAGCCCTCCAAGGTCATTTACCTGGCCCCTGTCCTAAACCTTAGACTTAGGGTTGACCTAAGTCTGAAACGACTTGAAGGCACCCAACAACAACAATCCTAATTTTGGACTATTTCATCATAGTCCAGCCCCCCAACAATCTGAGGAACCATGAGCAGGTCCTCCACTTAAAAAGTTTGAGGACCCCTGGTTTACTGTGTTGTTGAAGGCTTTCATGACCAGAATCACTGGGTTGCTGTGGGTTTTCTGAGCTATATGGCCATGTTCCAGAAGCATTTTCTCCTGACATTTCGCCCACATCTATGGCAGCCATCCTCAGAGGTTGTGAGGTCAGACTTCAAAACCTGTGAGGATGGCTGCCATAGATGTGAGTGAAACATCAGGAGAGAATGCTTCTGGAACATGGCCATACAGCCTGGAAAACTCACAGCAACCTATTGGTTTACTATCTGGTGAATCTAACTGAAATGACACATGGGATTTATTAGGCAAATTTGGGGTTCCATGAAAGGGCAACAAATTCTTAGGTATTGAACTTGTCTGGAAATCACTTGGAGACGCATGTCTTTGTAAGTGGGTTTACATCAATGGGAAATAAAAATCAGTTTAGCAATGCTCATACTCATACCAGGGGCTGCTGTTACAGGCTGAGCAGCCCTTATCTTGAATTCTGAAATCCAAATGCTCCAAAATTGGCTGAGAGAGGCCCATCTACACTACCATATAATCCAGTTTCTGAATCCGGATTATCTGATTCAAACTGGATTATATGGAAGTGTAGACTCATATAAACCTGTCCAAAGCAGATAATCTGGAATCAGATACTGGATTATATGGCAGTGTAGATCCAGCCAGAATGATACCTTTGCTTTCCGATGATTTAATGTATATAAACTTTGTTTCATGCACAAACATGTCTGATATTGTGCAAAAAGTATATATGAAACATACATCCATTTCATATTTAGATCTCATTCTCATTGTGTATATGGAAGCATTCCAAAATCTGGAAAAAATATCTAAAATCCAAAACACTCTTGATCGCAAGCACTTATGACAAGGGGCACTCAACTTGCACATTACTGTGTAGGGGAATTAGCACTGTGACCAATGAACAACAAGACTGAATGCACATCAGGACACCTGGTAGGGATTGCCAGTGTAGATTGGTAGCGCCTGATTTGCATTGGTAGACTCTTGCCAGTGTCCCATTGTTTTCACAATTCACTAACAGAGTTCCTTAATGCTCTGCTACGTAAGTAACTATGCCTAAGTTATACAGTGTAGGCTGTGATAGAGAATCCCGACCATTATTTTAATGTCACGGGTGAAGACTGATATTTGAGCAGTGATACTGGTTTATATGCCAAAATAATTTGGCTGGCTTTGAGTACTCTACTGCACCTTGACTTGAGAACAGGCCTTTGCTGCTCTGATAGCAAAATGCTGCTGTGCAATTACTTTGAGATGCCCCAGAATTGATGACTTGGCTTTCATGCTGATAAGCAGCCTCTGTTCCAAATTGAACAGCAATGAGCTTTTCATCTCATTGGCCATAGCCTCTCTGTCTGCTCTGTTACTCCCATCCTTTGCCATGGTCACTGGACAGATTTAGGAAACTCCAAATGCAGATGCCTGGGGCAAAAGTAGAGCACCCTCTCTCTATCACAAGCAGCACCTGCGTAATGAACTTTCTCCAGGTGGAACTGGACAAAGAGTTGGCAGCCATGAAAAGAATAGGTTGGCAGGGAGCAAAAGTTAGTCTGTCCATCTGTGCACCAAGCAGCATGTGACATGGGAGCGCTGTGTGATGAGAAGACAGCTGTATTTTACTAAATGCAGCTGGCAACAAATGGAAATGCATAGGGTTGCCAGAGTGAAAACTGGAGAGGTCTCCTACACCTTCAATGTTTGTGTAGAAGAGGGGATTTCAGCTGGAGTTCCTTGTCATGCAGCCAGGCAACATGTGACCCGAAGAAATCTCCTCCTGCATAACCATTAAAGACACAGGAGCTTTGTCCAGCTTTCTCTCTGGTAACCCTTGACTGAGGAGGTGCTTGGTTTGCTTAAAACAATTGTATGGGGAAAGATTTTGCCATGATTCACAGTCTCCAGGTACAATCTTCAAGTGCTCTCACATAAGAGAAATAAGGCTGAATCCATCCCTTCTGGTAAGCAGCCAGGTTGGTGTCATGTCATAGGAAGGGTCTTTGATCCTTGAAATCAATCTCAGCTTTTAGGATTGTTTTGATCCGGGTTTCAAAAAAGCTGGCTTTATAAAAATTGGTTTTGAGACATAGTTTTATATATTCCACTAGATCAGGGGTCCCCAAACTTTTAAAACAGGGGGCCAGTTCACGGTCCCTCAGACCGTTGGAAGGCCGGACTACAGTTTTTTAAAAAATGACGAAATTCCTATGCACACTGCACATCTCTTATTTTGAAGTAAAAAAACAAAACAAAACAGGAGTGAATACAGCCTCAATGTTAATTATAATCATAATAAAAATAATAAATAGGGTTGGAAGAGACCCCTTGGGCCATTTAGTCCAACCCTCTTCTGCCTTTGTTCACCAAAAGCACAAGCAAAGCAACATTGACAGATGGCCACACAGCCTCAATGTTGTTAATAATAATAATACGTCACACAATCCTAAACACTTGGGAAGTGTTCAACTTGTGATTTTGTGATATGAAATCCAGCATATATATATCATTTGCTGTGTTATACTGTTGTCCTTCTGTCAATAAGTATGTTTCTGGAGACCAAGGGTACACGCACTCTCAATCCCAGAATATCCTATGATAAGTTTGCCTTAAGGCTGCTATATGTTGGGACAACTCGAAGGCACACAACTACAAAATCCTTGTTTATGGGAGAGCGGTCGTGCTGGTCCCCCCATATGAGATAGCTTAAGAAGCATGTTTATATTATTGTCACATAGGTTTGTGGCAGGCAAGGACCACTTTTTACTAATTCTGTCTAGAGAGAAAGCTGCAGCCCCTGTTAACAAATGGCTACATGTCACCTGATGGCCACCATTCATATTTTGCTCAAAACAAACTCCTTGTGTCTCCAGTGTTGCTGAATGTGGCCTGAATCTCCACTATTAATGAGAATAGATACCCTGACTTAATGATTTCGGAGAAGTATTAGCTTAACATCTAACAGTTGATTAAGAGGGTCTGCTCTAAATGGGATACCAATAGAATTCAGGCTTTTGTCTGTTAAGATCTGAAAGATTCCCTAGTGTGATGCATATAGTGGGACATTAGAGTGACTCATGTTCCTCCTATTGAACCCTCATTTATTATTATTATTTTTAGCATTAAAATTATAGAATGAATCTGAGTACTCAATATTACCATGCTCAATATTTCTTCGCTGTGTGTGTGTGCTTGCAAGTCACCTGTCATGTGTGTATATGCCTTTAAGTTACCTGTCTACTTAAAGTGACCCCATGCATTTCATAAGGTTTTCTTAGGCCAGGAATATTTCAGAGGTCTTTCCTCTAAAGCAGTGTTAGTTACCCGAGGGCCAATCAAACTTTAGTATAGGAATGTGAGGACCAGAGACATTCCAGAAAGAAAACGAATTCTTAAAAACTTAAAGCAGTAAGAAGTTTAAACCATTTTTTTGCAAATGTTAAATTAAAATATTTTTCCAGTAAGAAGGGCAAGGACCAACAAAAATGAATTGGTGGGCCGCATTTGGCCCGTGGGCCACAGGTTGGACCACACTGCTCTAAAACATAACCTATAGCACTTGATACTTATTGGTGGTCTCCCATCCAATACTGACCAGGGTTGATCATGCCTAGTATCCAAGATCAGACAGGATCTGATACCTTTCAGGTATTTAGGCCTACTACTTACACCTTTTTTGCTGGTGTTTTAAATCCTTTGCATGTAGCTCACCTAAATTCCAACAGCTTGCTTCAGAAAACTGGACCTGGATCACGGCATGCCAAAGCCTCCTGTCTCTCCCCACAGCATGCATTAGCTTTAAAGACCATGAGTGAAGTGCGCTGTCTTCAGGATACATCCTGCATGGCCCTTGGACTGCGCTGTGGACAGAAAACAAAGTGCTGTCTTTCCAAGCACACAATTATTTTTAATTACCCTTCTACTGAAGCTGAACAGAAACCTAGCCAGGTCACACGGAACAACATGGCTCATAAGTTTTATGAACCCTGTTGCATGGTACGATGGAGTGTGCTTCCCAGGCACCTTTCACAGAACGCAGCCGGCTCCCTGCCAACTCGAAAGAACAACTGCGGCAGTTTGTGCCGATGCTGCTACTGATGTGCTGCATGTACCTTCTCAAAAGGCTTGTCATATAAGTTTGACACCAGCTATTAAAATGGGCTATATTGAACCCGAGAAATCTCTCATTACCATGTCATTGCTTCTGAATTTCAAGCAGATGGTGGCTCTTGTTATTGAAGGTGTGTGTGCACCATGCCTTTCTGGACCACTTTAAGGGCCTCTTGTTAGTGTAGGATAACTCATTATCCAGTTCTGCCATAGACACAAGGCACAGTATTTGCTTTCCTCTTACCTTTACCTGCATCTAATTTAATGTACTGGTCAAACTATGCCCAGTGGTTGATTGTTATTTTTGATGGTGACAGAGGTAGGTTGAAGCCATGTGCAAGGTGTGTGTGTATGGGGAGGGGGGAGAGAACTGGTTATATAAGGAGGTAATATGAATGATTGAATGATATTTTGACAAATGATGGTTTCTGTCTGTATTCAGTTGAAATATGCTCAGTACAACTTCTAATGAAAGTCTGACTTCTGCTGTGCTAGGAATAAAAACTGGACCAACCCTACTATTAGGCACACTGGGGAAACTATGTCTAAGGATAGGCGCTGAGGCAGAGATGTCATCCCTTTCTCCTCAACCTCTTGGTCATTTTCCTGTTCTGGAGGGAAAGTTGTGATTTATCACATCTCATCTTTCTTCGAGTGTGGTAGAAGTTGTTTGAATAAGATTAAAATCCCAGTTCCCAGCTCTATGTGCAGGATTGAGGGTGTTTGTATGCCATCTTGTGTGCCTCAGCAAAATGTCTTACTTGACTCAGTAAAATATTTGCAATGTTTATTATAAGCAGTTCATACTTTGAATTTTGTTGGTATGGCCTTTCTCTTATTTCCATAATTTCCTTCTAGTTATACCGGAATGATGGATCAGCAGGATTCCAGCCCTGTCCCAACCGTCCTTGTGCAGTAGCTTTTTCTATGTTGTAGGATATAAATATAATTATCTGTTGTTGTCCTTAAATGTAGGTCGACAGAACCAAGTTCCACATATGTAATTATGAATGTGGCACATGTGATGAGCACACACACTATTTTTCACACTTATTCTGAACTCTTTTATATTTATATTCTATTCCTGAACTGGGAGTAAGCTGCTTCTCTTCTCTTTACAACCTGTGGGTCACCAGGTGTTTTGGACTTCAGTTCCCAGAAATCCTAGCCAGTTTACCAGCGATTAGGATTTCTGAGAGTTGAAGGCCAAAACATCTGGAGGCCCACAGGTTGAGAACCACTTCTTTACAGCATCTCCAGAACTGTGGGGCTGAGTTCAGAACCTCTTAAAAAAACTTTCATGTCTCAGGAGCCCCATCCATAAAAATATATATCTACAGTTCAGAAAAAGCCCCCCCTCCAAAAAATCACAATCCCTCCTGGAAACACTAACAACTTCTTATGAAAGCCTAGGATCCCAGGGATCCCTTCTTGAGAAACCCTGGTACAGGTTGAATATCTCTCATCCAAAATGTTTGGGGTCAGAAGTGTTTTGGATTTTAAATTCTTTTTTGGATTTTGGAATATTTATACTTGTATATACATACACAATGAGATATCTTCAAGATGGGATCCAGCTTAAACATGGAGCTCCATCCCTAACACAGGGTGGAAGTGTCATAGGATTTAGGTGAACGTGATGAGGTCAAAAGTTATAGAAAGAGATAGCAACAAATTCTGTGACAAATTTAAGATTTTAAAAAATCATTTGGGGTTTTTCATACCTGCATTTATACCATTGTTGTTAACACGGGGCAGTCCTTCCCTCCCCTCATTCTTTTGCTGGGGAGAAGCAAAGGACTTGTGGCTTTGGCATATATCTTAGTTCCTGTATTGTTTCTTGCAATAACCATTCCAGAGTACTATCAACCCCAAACTAAAGGCCTGATAATGTATTTATGCTATTTTGAGAATCCAGGTCTCCTATTACAGCCACTACAAATATATTTTTCTTCTTGGGAGAGAACTATGTACCTCTTTTAGGTGTACAGTACACAAAACCAAAGTTAGTTTGATAACTTTGGGGCAGATAATAACTTTTGTGCCTGGCAGCAAAAGCACCGTAAGAATGATTTAAGCATTTACAGTTGTTATGTGACATCCAAAATCTGCAGCTCATGGCAGTTGCATAGCTGATCCTGAAATTGACAAACTTAGAAATGGGCTCTAGTTGCTTGCTTTCTCCAGCTCTTAAAAGATGGTGTTTGTGTGCTTGAATATAACATTTGAAAAGATATTTGAGTAGAACAAAGGGGCTCTCATTTCTGCATTCAAATTCATGTTGAAGTAGAGGAGCAGCTCTTGGTGAGCCGGATCCCAAAGGAGCATGCCCAAGGAGTTACTTGATATTGCCACAAGAAAAGGGTATAGGTTTGTGAAGGAAAGAGTCAACCAGCCAGCAAAAACAGGAGGAGGCATCTACATGGGGGTAGTATGGGGTGGGGGAAATGTTTTGAGTCTGTCTCCCAAATCGGTAAACGCAGATTTCAACAGGATGCTGACCTTTTCCTGTAACCAATGTCATTTGCAAGTTGCAACCTCATGCCATTAATTATGACTTAGTGTATCTCTAGAGTGTTTCTGGACTATTTCTCCTGTTGGCATTAAAATTTCCTCCTACTCTCTTTCCCCTGCTGTCTCTCTTTTCCATTCCCTAACTCTCCGAAGAGATCGGGTTTCACGCTGCACTCTGAAATGAAATAAAGGGGAGGGGGAAAACACTCTGAAAGGCAAGAACACGCTGGTAGATTTGTATGTGCTTTTTAGACATGGGGCCCCACTTGGAGGGGGAGCTTTACTACTACTGAGACGGTATCTCATTTATTTAGAGCAGCAGAGCCATTCCCTCCCCTATAAATTAAACAAAGAATAGACATATTCAATATATTAAGTGTCTCCCCGAATTCTGATTAAGGCTACAATTTTATGCATACTTATGAGGGGAGTATTTTCATCCAAGAATCCAGCCATACATTTCAGCTAATACATTAAGGGCTGCGGCTATTTTTATTTGAACATTTTAAGCCGTTCTGATGCACGTACTTTCCCCCTGCAAATAAATAAATGTAAAATTATATCAGGCCATGCTTAAAGAGACCAAGTTATAGCTCAGCTGAGTAAAATTCATTCACTTCTCCTAAGAGTTTGGGCGAGTCAAATAGATCTCCTCAGACTAGGGCCTGTCCTGGGCAGAGTAAAGCAACCAGAGTAAAGCAACCATACAGTGGATACTGAGATTCAGCAAGAACTGCCTGCCTATTCTTCTTGGACTCTGGTCATTTCCCTTTGTATGAGAAAAGGACTGCGAAGGTGATATCAAAACAGAAAATAATTTAATTGCACACATTTTCAAGGTGAAGTGCATTTGTTCTTGTACTCATTTCTTGCAATAACAAATGCACTTCACCTTGAAAATTTGTGCATTGTCTTTGGGGTATTTCAGAAAAATAGTGTACATTAAACCATGCAAACTCTATAATATGAGAATGTATGAAATGCCTTACATGAGTGCACTTTTGTAAATGAGTTAAAATAATGTTCACATTAAGAAAAACCTATAAAATATGTGCACACATTTCCATATGAAGAAAAACTCAGACTCTGCAACCCATTATGGAGGGTTGGGAAAGTGGAATTGGAGAAATGCTGTGAAATTGAGATTGAGAGGGTTTTTTTTTACTGCCTTAGGACCTCTCTAGCCCTCCACGCCCAAACTAGTGTGGTCAATGGACAATATTATCACATTATCGATGCTGAAGTTAGATTCAATTGGTATCTAAATTCTAGATACAGAATAGGCAAGTGGCACCATTTGTCGTTTATCTCAGGTAGCTAATGGCTTGTCTATACTGGAGTAACCTGCCCAGTGTAGACATGGGCTTTGTGTCTCTTTCTGCTCTTGCTTCAAACCTCATATAATTTTTTGCCCAAGGCATTTTTACCTTGCAAGAACATCATATAGTTTTCTGATTTTTTACATTTATATTTCTAGTGCATTGAAATTACTCGCCAAAATTTTTTCATGAGGATTTCTCCAGGACCCTACCAAAAAGGGTACCAATATATAAGATTAATGGAGATAAAAAACCCCCATCTAACAAAAAATATTTGAGTATGTTGAAAAATCCTTGATGCTTCAAAAAGGATACAACTTCCACAAGCCTTCTGAATTCTATTTGGTTTGTTTCTATCTTGCTCTTTCTCGAAGCCTTAAAGCAGATTAAGGTTGCAAGCCAATATACATGTATCTGTGTGTATACTCTATATCAGAGCTTTCCAAACATTTCATGTTCGTGATGCTGTTTTAAGATCTGCATTATTTCGCAACATAGTTGTCAAGAGTCAGACGCCAGTTACAAAACAGAGTTTATTCCGAAGATAAGCCAAAAAATAACATAAACACAGGAAATATCCTTGAAACACTTCACTTATCAGTGTTTCGAGAGTAGATTGGACAATAGTAACTCAAAAACGAGCCACGCTAATTTCCCATGCTGGCATTCAATAAAAAACTAAATAACGCTTCAATTCAGCTTTGGAAAACAATTAGAGTAAATTGCTGGAAAATAAACAAACTAGAAAAGCAGTAAAACTGCTTCCACGGTGCAGCTAAGCCGAGAGCCTCAAAGGGATGATGAATAGCCGTCGTCAGAAGAATCCAAGGTCAGGTCAGGAGGCAGCAGAAATTCCGAAAGACAAACCAGTAGTCAGAAGCCGGGAAAAGTAGTCAGTCAGAGGGCGAAGACAGAAGCCAGGTCAAATACCAATCCAGAGTCCGAAGAGGGTGCAGTCATCCAAAACAGGTCCACGAAAAGGCACAAAGATGGTATCAGCAGATCCGAATCACAGTCCAAGTCCAGTCTTCACGAAAGCACAGAGATCCCAATGGCGCCCCAGCAACACCTTGCCACACGCAAAGTGCAGTGGCCAAACATTCCCATTTTATTCCCCTTCCTCCTGGGTGACCAAACACTCACACCCAAACACCAGGTGTCCCAAATCTACTCAGAGTCTGAACTCCACACAGCTAGAGCTCGTGGATCTGGAGTACCTAGCAATTCGTCGGAGTCCCAATCATCCTGCCCACACTTAGCCCCATGATGTGATGACTCATGGGCCATGTAGTCCCGTTCCTAGTGCTGTTGTGACGGATGAAGAGGAAAATTTGGGTTTTCCACCATTTCAGCCAGAAAGGGAACTTTCCCAGCCAGAATTGGAGCCCTTGCACCTGCAGGAGGTTTGTCCTCCAGAAATCTGCCAAACAAGCCCTGAGTCAAAATCTCCCCCATTTTCTCGCCGTAATTATTATCAGCAACAAAAAGGAGTTCAGCAGGCTAATCGCAGAAGCCTGAGAATCGCAGCAAAGCATTCAGATGATTAAGCCTGCTTCCATGAGAAATTTTAGGGAGTCATACATCTGGGCACAGAGATTGACTTTCGTTTCTGATTCCCCAGAGAAGTGTTCTTTGGTGGGAAAACGAGAACCTATTTAGGTTCCTTGCCCTTTAAGAATCTTGCGGAGTCAATTCGTCAGCTACTGGAGTAGTGTGTGTGGACAGCGCTACTCCCGCTTCCAAGCCTCGTTCCTGTTTCCAAGCCTCGTTCCTGTTTCCAAGCCTCCGCTCCCAGCCTTGTTTACTCCCCGGATCTTGCCTTGCTTCCCGGACCTTGCCAAGTAATTACCACGGATCTTGTTCTTGCTCCTCGTTTCTTGTTGCCTTGTTTCAAGCCTTGTGTTCCAAGAATCAAGTTACTTCCTAGCCTTGCTCAAGTTTCATGGACTAAAGGACCTTGTCATCTCCCCTCACTTTGCTTGGCAAAGTGAGTGTTTCGGTTATTGGATTACAACTTTGGACCTTAATATTTCATATTGGACATTGTTTCTTTGGACGAATTTTGACCTTCCCTGAAAGGTCTACTTCTGAACTATTTCTTACACTTGCTTTTATTAACTTTATATATTCCCTTAATAAAGATATTAGATAGATTCTGGCCTCTGTGTATGGTTATTGGTGCTCTGCAGCCTGGGTCGTGACACATGAACACTTAAAGAACCATCCTCCCTTCTCCAAGCATCCCAATTGGGATCAGCTCCTGCAGAAACCCCAGGTTCAGAAGTATCCATAGACCCCAAATCCCCAGACATCTCCGGTGGCTGTGCCCATTCAGTGCCCGCTTCCCCAGCCACCACCTGTTCCTCAGCATCCATCTCCCCATCTGAATCTTCCTCAGAAGATCCCCCATATAGCTCTCTAAGTCGCTTCCTGCGCAACTCCTCCAGTGAACCCTCATCACGAGGGTTTTTTCTTCCTCTTCGAATTCCATCACCATCAACCATAATCCCCGAAGGCGCAGTCACAACAATAGTAATTCAGTTTTACTACCAACTCCTAATAAGGGATACAAACACATACAGTAGAGTCTCACTTATCCAAGCCTCGCTTATCCAAGCATCTGGATAATCCAAGCCATTTATGTAGTCAATGTTTTCAATATATCGTGATATTTTGGTGCTAAATTCGTAAATACAGTAATTACAACATAATATTACTGCATATTGATCTACTTTTTCTGTAAAATTTGTAGTATAACATGAAGTTTTGGTGCTTAATTTGTAAAATCATATCCTAATTTGATGTTTAATAGGCTTTTCCTTAATCCCTCATTATCCAAGATATTCGCTTATCCAAGCTTCTGCCAGCCCATTTAGCTTGGATAAGTGAGACTGTCAAGAGTCAGACGCCAATTAGCGAACAAAAATAGAGTTTATTCAGCAGATAAGCCAAAAAGTAATGTTAACACAGAAAAAACCTTGAAACACTTCACTATCAGTGCTTCAAGAGCAGTTCAAACAAAAATATAATTCAGCAACACAAGCTGGTAAAAACAAGGCTAAACAAACTTAGTGCAAACTGCACTTTCTGAGTCCAAGCCCTGCCAGCCGGCTCTGTAGTTTTCAAAGGAACAGTTCCCAAAAGAAAACACCAAATTGGTCAGGAAACAAACAAACAAACCAAGAATGCAGTAGACTGCTTCCACAATGTGGATAAAGCCGAAGGCTCTAAAGGGATGGTGAAAAGACGTCGTCCGGGATTCCAAGGTCAGGTCAGGAGATAACAGCGGTGTCCAAAGAGCAAGCCAGGAGTCAAAAGCTGATAGTAGTCATCAATCACAGGGCAAAGGCAGTAGCAAGGTCAAATTCCGATCCGAGGTCTGAAGAGGGTGCAGTCATCCAAAACAGGTCCACGATAAGACACAGCGAGAGCCAAGCTAGGTGATAACAGCAGATTCAAATCATAGTCCAAGTCCAGTCTTCATGGAAACACAGAGATCCCAATGGCGCCTCAGCAACACCTTGCCACACGCAAAGTACAGTGGCCAAACATTCCCATTTTATTCCCCTTCCTCCTGGGTGACCAAACACTCACACCCAAACACCAGGTGTCCCAAATCTACTCAGAGTCTGAGCTCCACACAGCTAGAGCTCGTGGATCTGGAGTACCTAGCAATTCGTCAGAGTCCCAATCATCCTGCCCACACCTAGCCCCATGAACACTTAAAGAACCATCCTCCCTTCTCCAAGCATCCCAATTGGGATCAGCTCCTGCAGAAACCCCAGGTTCAGAAGTATCCATAGACCCCAAATCCCCAGACATCTCTGGTGGCTGTGCCCATTCAGTGCCCGCTTCCCCAGCCACCACCTGTTCCTCAGCATCCATCTCCCCATCTGAATCTTCCTCAGAAGATCCCCCATATAGCTCTCTAAGTCGCTTCCTGCGCAACTCCTCCAGTGAACCCTCATCACGAGGGTTTTTTCTTCCTCTTCGAATTCCATCCCCATCAACCATAATCCCCGAAGGCGCAGTCACAACAGAGACTCTACTGTATATAAATTGTAATAGCAAAATGTATGGGATATACCATATCTCATGGAAACCTTTCATTTATATTTTAAAAAATATATTATTTATTGTTTATTCCACATAGACCCAGAGTTTTTTTTGGTTACATTGACATGACTCACCTACACATGACAGCCACACACTAACATGTTGCAACACACAGTTTGGAAAGCTCTGCTCTATATAATTCAGCTGAATTTATCTTGAGCAGACACATAAAATAATAGATTTGGAAGAGACCACATGGGCCATCTAGTCCAACCCCACATATGTGACTAGTTTTAACTTGCAACAAAATATTTAATAAATCTTACTGCAGAGTATTGAAATAAAATGCCTTGCAACAATCCAACAAAATTAAAATTTCAATTAATTGCTATTTATAGGGATGTTAATCTCAACATTGACATGCCACAAATATGAATTAAGAGATGGATAAAATCAAATTAAGGTTTATACATAGGACTTTTCTGTTCATATACTTTAGTGCTGTTTGGCTTGGGAGATGGAAAATTTTGAGTGCTGGCCAGAAAAAACAAACGAGCCTGCTTACTATAAGCCACATTTACTGATCCTAGAAGAGAAGACTTGGGAGTATTCTACTTTGTGCTGATGACACTTGGTTGCAATATTTTGGGGTCTTTTAATGTGAAGATGCATCTAAAAGGTAAAAAGAATCAATTCTATCTCTTTTTCTTTTGCAGGTGAACTGTTGTTTGGTAACTCAATGAAAGTCCAATTTTCTGCCTTGGAAAAATGACAGGTGTTGAAAAGGAAATAAGAGGAAGAAGGGCTAGAAGCAATATACACCAACATCTTTATATAGCACTTTTCCCTACAAGATAAACATGGCAATCTGAATTTGGAGAGTGTAAGCAGCACCAGGAAAAGTTCCTTTTTTGAAACCCCTGTTCCCAAAAACCTCCAGCCACAGACAATGCTCCAAACACATGTTACAAAAAACTTCGAAGAAAAAGAATATCCCTTTCCACATTTTCAAGACTGAGGATGTTTTTAATGAACATAAGTCGTTCTTTGGGGCCATGTAACATTCCAATGGAACCAGAGAAAGAAACAGCCATGCCAAATCCAGGAGAATGGGCCAAAAAGTTGTATCCTACTGGGAACTGCAATAGGACCATCATTTTGGCAAATGCAACTGCAAAAGCATGTTGCCCAGCGATGTTTAGAGAAGCAACATTCCGATTTCCCTATTTTGGGATCTTTTCCTGGCTTGCTAGTTGGTTTAGTGCAGAGGTTTTGCAGGAGGATGTTTTGTGTGGCAAGCATTCAGATGGTTAGAAAACCATTTAGAAGTCATAACTCAGTATTCTGGCATCCACCGGCAGGGGCCTACAACTGATTTAAACTCATCTAAATAAGAGTCCTCCTGCGTCTCCTGTAGCTTTGGGGCTGCCTGTAATTCCTCCTCAATGAGCTGGAATAGCCTTGCTGTTATTAAATGTTTCTAAGGATACAAATCTCTTTTCCATGCTCTAAACCCTGAGCTAAAAGTAACAACTGACAATGATGTAAGTGTTCACTTTTAGGTAGATTAGAGTACCTCCTGGGCACCTCCAAACAATTTCCTGTGCTAGATTTTTCAGGATCCAAATCTTTCACCCTGTGTCTTAAATAGTCTGCTGAAAGTTTCACTAAGCCCCTGTCTACACAGATAAAAACAAAAATCATGTTCTCCTCAGACTGGTTGTGATCCTGACATACAAAGTTTGTGACGATTTGCATCCCAACTGGTTCTTTGGCCCTTACTTTACTTACTTAGGCAATCCCTTGTAGCTCAAGGATGATGGTCCTCCAAGTGTGCGAGTATCCTGGCTGTGGATGTGTAGGTGGTTGTGGAGACCTACTCTTGACCCACATGTGTTTCTGCAGTGAAGACATTGGTTTCCAGATGGAAGGTAGTCCCGGAAAGGGTTGGCTTGACACGCCTTCCTCTTGGCACGTTTCTCCCTTAAGCCTCTAAAAATTCTGAAACACTGTTGGTAACAGTGACCTTCAATTAGAGCGCTCAAGGGCCAGGGCTTCCCAATTGGCTTTGAGCCCGTCTTTAAATCTCTTTTCCTGTCCACCAACATTACATTTCTCATTCTTGAGTTGGGAATATAGTAACTGCTTTGAGAGACAGTGATTGGGCATTCAGACAACGTGGCCAGTCCAGCGGAGTTGATGGCGTAGGAGCATCACTTCAATGCTGGTGGTCTTTGCTTCTTCCAGCACGCTGACATTTGTCTGCCTGTCTTCCCAAGAGATTTGCAGGATTTTTCGGAGCCAACACTGATGGAATCTTTCCAAGAGTTGAATGTGACATCTGTAGACAGTCCATGTTTCGCAGGCGAGCACCTTGGTATCCCTACGGATGTCCCAATCCTCAAAGACTCTCTGCTTCATTTGGAGAAATGTTACACTCGCAGAGCTCAGGGGGTGCTGTATTTCAGCATCAACGTTGACTTTTGTGAAGAGGTGGCTGCCAAGGTAGCAGAAATGGTCAACATTTTCTAATGTTACACCATTAAGCTGTATTCCTGGCATTGCAGAGGGATTGGCTGGTGACTGCGGGAAGAGCACTTTGGTTTTCTCGATGTTCAATGAGAGGCTGAGCTTCCCATATGCTTCTGCAAAGGTGTTTAGCGTGGCTTGTGGATCTTCTTCTGAATGTACACAGAGTACGTTATCATTGGCATATTGGCGTTCTATAACAGATGCTGTTGTGACCTTGGCTTTGGCTTTCAGTCTGCCAAGGTTAAATAGTTTGACATCTGTCTGATAAATTATTTCCACATGGCCACACAGCCCGAAAGACATACAACAACCCTGTGATTCTGGCCATGAAAGCCTTCGACAACACATATTTCCACTCCGGTGGGAAGCCCTTAAGCCCCTTTGAAATGCTCCACATTCTGAATGAGTTCTGGGAAATGTTTTCATGTGACCAGCCATAACAAGCAACTTCACATTGTTATCAAAGGGGGGGGGGGACTTGGTGGTGACCCAGACTAGTTGGTGAAAGGTGAGAAGGATCTGCAGATCATGTGATTCTTCTCGCCAGGAAATGGGCTTGGTCATGGCCGAATATTAAATTTGCCGCAACATTATTATTTTTAAAGAAGAAATGTGTCTGCAGATAATTGCTGATCAGTATACAGTAGAGTCTTGCTTATCCAAGCCTCGCTTATCCAAGCTTCTGGATTATCCAAGCCATTTTTGTAGTCAATGTTTTCAATATACAGTACTTATATATCAGTATTAGTGCACCTCCACACAACAGGATGGCTAATTATGCCAAAGCCAGAAATACGCATATTTGTGTGCAGGGAAGGAAGAAAAAAAAGGTGAAGCAGCCCTGCAGTGTAAGAATCACATGCAGGAAGCGAAAAAATTAAAATTAAAATCCAGCCAGAGAGCTCTAGTACCACCACAAACTATAGACACTAACATTTCATATGCAATCAAGGCAGTTAAAGTGCAATTATAGTGCTATATAGAAAGATGCTGAAACTGCTCGTCCATTTCCCTTCTGTATGCTAAATGGGTGTGTGTGTGTGTGTGTGTGTGTGTGTGTGTGTGTGTGTGCCATTTCGCTTTTTGCTCAGACAACAAAATTCCTTGTGTGAACTTTGCTGACTCAATGGTGGCTGAAGAGCCATTAGAGTAATTTCCTGTAGAGTCATTGCCACCTTTTTGCAGGGAAGAAAAAGTTCTTGAAGACGCTGGTGTTCAATAGTGCTGACATCTGTTGAAGGAAAGGACACAGACTCATTTCATTTTACCCTCTCTTGAGGGCTGCTGCTCTTATCAGGTTGCTTATCTGTTTGGGAAAAGCGAGTTGGCACCAAAATTGCAGGTGTCATTTTTAAAATCCAGAGTCCTCTGTGGGTTTGCACTCTCTCTCCATTTGTGTCAGGAACTCACAGTTCTTTCCACCTTCAAAGCGTAACTATGGCTAGCATGATGTATTTCAGTCTGAAAACTAACAGTAGTGAGCTCCAAATCGGTGCTTCTTAAACTTTTCCTGCTCACAACCCCGTTCCCTCCAAGAAATTTTTATGTGGCTGATAATAAATCAGCATTCGCGAGGCTTGCTAAACAGACTGATTTTCCTTTTTATGAAGTACAGCTGAAGCATCTTCTGCAGTCTATTGTAAACACTGCACGTTTTTGCTAACAGATTTGTGTACAGAGGCAGAATTTATAAATTCACTGTAGCCAAAATTTTCATGACATCAACATTGACATAATAATAATAATAATAATAATAATAATAATAATAATAATAATAATAATTTATTTGTATTCCGCCCTATCTCCCCAAGGGGACTCAGGGCGGATTCCAACATATACAGTAGAGTCTCACTTATCCAAGAAAAACAGGCCGGCAGAACATTGGATAAGTGAAAATGTTGGATGATAAGGAGGAATTGAGAAAAAAGTCTATTAAACATAAAATTACGTTATGATTTTACAAATTAAGCACCGAAACATAATGTTTTACAACAAATTGACAGAAAAAGCAATTCAATACACAGTAATGTTATGTAGTAATTACCATATTTACGAATTTAGCACCAAAACATTGCAACATTTACTACAAAAACATTGACTACTAAAAGGCAGACTGCCTTGGATAATACAGAACATTGTATAAGTGAAGCTAGGATAAGTGAGACTCTACTGTAATGGCAAACATATAATGCCTCCGTAAACAAACAAATACTGACATAAAAATCTCAGAGAAGCCCGCATATAATAATAACATTAACATTTGGGATCGTCTTCCACAGTTTAAGAAGCAGTGCCCCAAATGACATTCAAAAACCATGGCTGCAAGCAGGAATTTGGGTTCACCAAAGAACTAAGGCTGGTATAAATTTGCTTGCTAACTGGAAATAGATCCAATAATCTGAGAGGTAGGACAGAGCCCAACTGAGATAAAAAGAGGGAGGAAAAGAACAACCTCTCCCCACAATTTTGCACAAATATCACAGAAAACAGAGTGGTCTTCTGTCACTCTGGACACTGGGGCAAATAGAAGTAGCAATTAATTACATGAAATTAATTCCTTTCCTCAATAACAAAGTTAAAACTACAGTAGCATTATTAACCATTAACACAGAAAAATCAAGAATGTCTACAGAGGGCAGTAATAATAATAGTAATGTAATATTAATAGTAATAGTAATAGTAATAGTAATGGGTGACGTGGAATGTTTTCTTGTTTTATTTATCTGTTTTGATCCCTTTCAGATAGAAGTTGACATTCCGATATCTGAAAAACTCCAAAATTTAAAATTGTCCACTTGGGTGGCTGAGATACTGACACTGAGATATACAGAATAGGGTACATAAAATGAAATTGCAGGTACAGTAGAGTCTCACTTATCCAACATAAACAGGCCGGCAGAATGTTGGATAAGCGAATACGTTGGATAATAAGGAGGCATTAAGGAAAAGACTATTAAACATAAAATTACGTTATGATTTTACAAATTAAGCACCAAAACATCATGTTATACAACAAATTTGACAGAAAAAGTAGTTCAATACGTAGTAATGCTATGTAGTAATTACTGTATTTACAAATTTAGCACCAAAATATCACGATATATTGAAAATATTGACTACAAAAATGTGTTGGATAATCCAGAACGTTGGATAAGTGAGACTCTACTGTACTACTCTCTGCCAACCTAGCAGTTCGAAAACATGCAAGTGTGAGTAGATCAATAGGTACCATTTCTGTGGGAAGGTAACGGCGCTCCCTGCAGTCATGCCAGCCACATGACCTTGGAGACGTCTACGGACAACGCCGGCTCTTCAGCTTAGAAATGGAGATGAGCACCAACCCACAGAGTTGGACACGACTAAGACTTAATATCAAGGGAAAACCTTTACTTATACCTTACTCTCATGAATACAAGGGTCATAGGTAAAGGGTGGTGCTCATCTCAATTTCTAAGCCAAATAGCCGGCGTTATCTGTAGATACCTCCAAGGTCATGTGGCTGGCATGACTGCATGGAGCACCGTTACCTTCCCACCAAGGCGATACCTATTGATCTACTCACATTTGCATGTTTTTGAACTGCTATGTTGGCAGAATCTGGGTCTAACAGCAGGAACTCACCCCACTTCCTGGATTCAAACTGCTAACCTTTTGGTCAGCACGTTCAGCAGCTCAGTGGTTTAACCCACTGTGCATTAATAATCTAACTTTTCCCCAAAGATGCAAAGCAGCATACGTGGTTTACCAAACTTCATGGCTATGCAGAAATCTGAATCCAGGCTTCATGCTTTATAATCTAGAAAAAACATTATGAAGATCTTTATATTTACTCTGTATTTTAACTGTATCAGGGATACAATAACAGCTCAGGATAAATTAGATTGTAATAGGATCATGGCCGCTAGTCTGTTTCTGCAGTCTCCATTGGGATTACGCATTGGTTTAATATTGGAGCTTGGGTCAATTTGTTCTTCTGGCAGTCCTGGAAGACACCTCTCTCTGCTGACTCCCATCACAAATTGTGATTTGGCTGAATTCTGAACCATTTATGTTCCCCCTCATGTGTCGGCTTCCCTCTCAGCCTGTTTTCACAAGCAAAGCTGAGCTTGCAAGTTGTACTCATGCGTACAAAGGTGTAATACTAGAACTCTAGGAGTAATGTGGATTTTGTGTAATGTGAGACTCTCCCCCTACCATTCCCCCTTTTCTGTGTGTGTGAGTGTGTGTGTGTGTGTGTGTGTAAAACCTTGTGCCGAAGCTCCCTTTGTTGGAGTCCCTGCAGCCAGTCAGGTGGTAATATTAAAGATTCTGAAGGCAGCTTAAAGTACCCGCTGGTGTTTCGTGCACTGTCTGCGTTTCTAAACTCTTCTTTCACCTCTCAGTGGATCAAAAGCTGAAGGGCCTCTCAAACAATGCTAGATCTTGCAGATCCCCTTGTAGTTTTTCAGTGTTCAGAATGCCGGCAATCTATCCCCCTGCATATTCTTGCCAAGAGTTTGTAACCAGGAGACCATTTGGGTTTCCTAACTGCACGAACTGTATAGCAGATGTGTGCAGCTCTGTTCTCATGAGTTTGCCCTAATCCTTCTCAGTTTTGAAGTGTGGAGGTGGGGAAAAGGTACAAGGCAAAGAAAATAAAGTACTTTATTTTTTTTCCTCCTCTGGAGCTATTAAATTGCAACAGTTCATACTGAGCCACATTGCTGTGCATTGCCGAAATCCTCATAATTGGCCTGAATATGATTAAAGAAACTTCTCACCCCTGGAGGGTTTTGACTCTGAATAAGTTCAGTTCATTTTCCTGACTGATAAGCGTTGTCATGTTTGATCTGACATCAAAAGTATTGAGAGAAAAAGCAGACCGAAGTTTAGAGCCCCCCCAACTCCACTCCTTTTTGAGATTGAGTAGAAAATGTGTAAGTTATGTGAGACCAAACAATTATACCTTTTCACCCTGTAGTCATTGAATATGGAGCTGTGCTTTTATTCTCAGGGTTCTTTTTGTAAATCAACAGTTGCCAGTGAAAGGAAGGGAGGAAAGGGGAGAGATTTCTTGGATGGGTGGCCCAAATCTTTAGGAAATTCATCGTCCATCAATAAAATGAAAGCATTCTAATATGTTTAGTGATTTATCTTAATTGCACGATGCATTGCTTCTCTGCCCACCCATGCTCCATGTTGCTTTACTGAAATAATATTTTGAAACATCACAAAAAAATATCTATGTATACCATGGAGAAAGCAGCAAGCACGGAATACAGAATTGTCTGTGTTACAAACTTAAGAACTTTGCAAGTGTTTGTTCTTGAAGTCCTAAAGTGCGATGGGACTGACGAAATAAAATAAAACAACCAAAAGCAACGGGTGGCCTATTGGCCACTGCAGACCTCTACCGATTTACAAGCAGCAATGCTTTTTCAATATTGCACTGATTATTTACAGTAAGATAGCCAGTTTTATTTAGCATGTAAGCTGATTGAACCCAGAGCCTGTACTGTTACTTTGTAAATCAATTACTTGCAGTTGTAGTTTCAACTTGCTCCAAAATAGATACTACCAGAGTTACTAATTTGAACAGTAAAAGAAAGAGAAGAAAGGGGAAGAAAAAAAGCAACGAAGCAGCATTTTAAAGTCAAACTTTTTTATTTTAGCGTGATTTTTGTGGAGATAAACCCACTTCTTCAGATGCAGTATAGAGTAATACAAATGCTTCTTGTAAAGGAGATGGCTCATGGGATAGGATGGGAATGTCAGCCAGTTGTTCCCCAATTGACAGGGAAATAGACTGCCATTGAGTTCCTGCTGCTCAGAAAGTGGAGGTGGACAAGTCAGGAGATGCTATGGAGCTAACGTAACTATGGACCTCATCACATTGGGGCAAGGGGGGGGGGGGAAGCAGGAGGAATCAACTTCTTGCTGTAGCATTTCATTCAGTTGCATTTAGAATGAAAATGGATACAGTAGAGTCTCATTTATCCAACATAAACAGGCCGGCAAAGAGCCCCCAGTGGCGTAGTGGATTAAAGCCTTGTAACTTGAAGGTTGGGTTGCTGACCTGAAGGCTGCCAGGTTCGAATCCCACCCGGGGAGAGCACGGATGAGCTCCCTCTATCAGCTCCAGCTCCATGCGGGGACATGAGAGAAGCCTCCCCAAGGATGGGAAAAACATCAAAACATTTGGGTGTCCCTGGGCAACGTCCTCGCAGACGACCATTTCTCTCACACCAGAAGCGACTTGCAGTTTCTCAAGTAGCTCCTGACACACACACACACACACAAAACAAAACAGGCCAGCAGAACATTGGATAAGCAAAAATGTTGGATAATAAGGAGGGATTAAGGAAAATCCTATTAAACTTAAAATTATGTTAGGATTTTACAAATAAAGCACCAAAACATCATGTTTTACAGCAAAATCAACAGAAAAAGCAGTTTAATACATGATAACATTATGTAGTAATTACTGTATTATGAATTTAGCACCAAAACATCGCAATGTATTGAAAACATTGACTACAAAAACATTGACTACTAAAAAATTGGCTACAAATAAAGATAGAATTGCATAAAATGAAACTACAGTAACAGCACTGTCGGAAGTTAAATCCATAAAAAATTCAGTCATTGCTGCCTAGAAAAACAGCTGTGGATCCAGGCGGGAGGCAGACTGCGTTGGATAATCCAGAACATTAGATAAGTGGAAGTTGGATAGGCGAAACTCTACTGTATTTTCAATCACCATCACATATGATATATTTTGACCATTTCTAATGAAATCAACTGCATTGTGAGCTATCACATGGATGAGTGTAGTCCCCATCCATTCCTGATTCACACACACACACACACACACACACACACACACACACACACACACATATATATATGAAAATTATCACATTATGTCAAAATGTGGAAATCCAAGGTTTTTAGGAAGGAACAAATACAGCAACATTGACGTGGTGATGTATCAAAATTGTGCAATTCTTGAGTAATTTTTTAAAAATTACTGTTAAAAATAATGTAAAACTTGTGAGAAAAGGAGCATCGATGCTCATTGGTAGACTGCCCACAGGAACTCCCACTAAAGTGATCTAACATGGGTGAATCTGACGGATCCCATTGCATATAAAATTAAGCGCATTTTGCCATTTCTGTGCAAATCAGGAGCTGTTATGTCGAGTGCTCCCTGACTCTATAATCCCCAGTTTCTACATATTTCAAAAACAGTTTACTGATGGCGACCCATGGGGGCCTAGTAGAAGTAAGTTAGGGTCATGTGATGGGGTCCGTAGGACTCTGTCTGTAAACTGTTTTTGAAGTGGATAGAAATGGGAGGGTGATTTATGTCTGATGAGGTCTCAAGGTGGTTATATAGCAGATAAGAGAGTGCCAAAATATGGTGCAGAAAGCATACAAAAATGTCCATCTCATGCACAAGGGAGGGGAAAAAAGTATTTTAATTTTTGCTTGTAAGGGTGAAAAAAAGCAAAATTTACATCTCTCACTAGTCATTTGTCGCAAGTTACTTCTCAGCTCTGATGGAATGCCTCTAGATTTAGAAAGCATTGGATGACAGGAACCTGAGTCGTTTCCTTGTATCTTGGTTGGGTCTGAGGCCAAGGCCAGTGGGTAATGTGGGCCAAGAAGGAGAGAGGGCCCCAGCCAAAGGCCTTGTTGTGACTGTTCTCTGTGAAGGTACAAAGCAATGCCTGTTCCCTCTTATTTAGGCCATTTCTCTCTGCCTTTGTGGAACAAGTTATGCAGCAAGCGCTCTGACCCGTATTGCTGAGACTACTCCTTGCACAAAGAGCATCAGCTCACGGGTGCTTTCTCTTTTACTTCTTCCGGTAAAAAATGGAAGAGCCTTGGGAAACAACAAAGAGAACTGAATAATAAGAAATGGCTGGGCCTTGATTTTTCAGTTACAGTGCCATGGAAAGTTTCCTTTGCCAGTGAAATTTGATGTTTTATTTGAGATTTAAAAAGCAGAACAGCCAATGAATTGCCACCAACTGAAGTGAAAAAGTAACTACTTTAATTTCCAAGGAATTGATAAAATTATCAATTCTGCCATGGACAAACTGAATTGGAAAGGAATGGAAAAGATGATGTTGTACTTACCACAATAGTCTTCAAGATGAAAAATATCTCAAAAAGATATCACAATTATAATTCAGTACCTGAAACATGATGGAAGAAGAAATGGCCCCAGGCTCACCATTTTGCAGTGTGAGGCAATATATTTTTTCTTACATTTGTTTAGTTTTGTTACTTTTTTAAAAAGGGCAAAATCCATCCTTCTCTTGTGGGTGGGTTGTATATTGCCTGGTATTACTTGTGTCCTGTTGGGAGATCACTCTAAATCTATTATCCTCAAGGTTGCCACCTTTGCAATAGCAATCCAAAAGATTCAATGCAGTGGATTGTAAAGGGGATTAGTTATTGTAGCTGCCATTAGTATGATAGTAATTTAATGTTTTGTTTTTGTATTTTTTTTAAAATGTAATTTTTTAGTTTAATGTAAGTATGTTAAAGGTACACTGCAGAATTTCTATAATGGATGTTGTGCCATAAATAAACAAACTTGATGAACAATTTAAATCCCATCCTCTTCTGGAGACCCCCATGGAAAATTCTGTCCCTCCTCAAATATTTCTTTTGTGTGCATTGTATTCTTAATTGGTTACGTATGTTTTATAAGTCTTTTATATTTATTGTGTCAGAAGCGAACCGAGAGTACAAGTTGTAATGTATTTGAAAACACAAACTTGGCATTATACTAAATGTCCTTTGACCAGTAGCTGGCCACTTGGAGTGTCCCTGGTGTTGCTGTAAGAAGGTCCTCCATTGTGCATGTGGCAGGGCTCAGACTGCATTGTAATAGGTGGTTTGTGGTTTGCTCTTCTCCACACTTGCATGTCTCAGACTCCACTTTGTGGTCCCATTTCTTAAGGTTGGCTCTGTATCTCGTCGTGCCAGAACGCAGTCTCTTCAGCGCCTTCCAAGTCGCCTAGTCTTCTGTGTGCTCAGGAGTCTTTTATATGTACATCTGAAATGTATACATATTATCTTTGAAATACGTATGTATATTTTTTCCAATTGTGTCCTTAGCTATTGCTCAACCTAAGGATTTCAAAGTCCAAATATTTTCTGGCCCAGTCCAGGAAGTACAGACTGAGGCAACTTCCTCAAACTGTTTGAACCTGGATTCCTCAGATACACACTCATATCATTTGAACAGAAATAAAACCACACCCAAAATCTATCTGCTCTTAGCTGACACTAGAAAAGAGTATTGCTGTTGAGTCCACAGTATTAGCAGCCTATCTAAAGTTGGAATTGTTTTGTATTCATCAGTTCAGTATAAAAGGCTCTCCAAAATGATTGTCCATTATTTAATAATTTTATTTTGCAGTAGAAATATGTCAATGCTAATTAATTTCTTTAAGAGATGTTTTGTTTTTAAAGTCATGTTCATTTTGGGGAGGGGCAGAATTTTTCATATCTGATTTTTAAAAAAATGTGATAAAGTAAATAATGGTCGTACACATGTTATTTATACCTCAGTACTTACTGTCCTGAAAATGCTTGTCCCTTTGGAAGTATGATTCAGATGCTCTGAACCAAAGGAGCATTTTCCCTTTTCCTGTGTTAAATATGAAACAAAAGACAACTGCAAAACACCTCATTAAAAAGTATTCCTTTGTTTCCTCCACCCATGGTTGACAAAATAAACTAGAAATAATCATAGCAGTTTTTCCTACGTAGGTGGTCCATTTTATACGCTGGCCTTAACATGACCTCTCAAATACATCAATATGCATTTGACTAAATAAATTAAAACTAATTTAGGAAGTAAAAGTGTCCATGCTATTGCAGTATCAGCATTTTCAGCTTGTCTCTTCATTATAGATTACACTTAACCATAGCAAGCAGAATGTTTAACTTGAGTAGAAGTTATGTGGTATCTCAGCTTAAATGCTGTGTTTTTCACTGGTGCCAGTTCACACATTTGGGTGCTTACCATGTTATATTTCACAGGTAGCATCTGAAACATTGATGATCCCTATGCTACTCATCTTCCCTTCTTTCTTATTTGCTTAATGTCCTGCTCCCCCCCCCCCCCAATGTCCCTTGCAGTAAGCAATAATAATATTCTTATAACCTGCTTCCATCTCCCCGAAGGGACTCGGGGTGGCCTACATGGGGACCAAGCCCAACATAAACAGAATTCAAGGTACAAAATTAAAGCACATAACAATAACAATATAATTAGACCCATTCAAACCAAGAAAATAAAAGCATCATAAAATAGATCAATTGACATCATAAAACTGAAAAATTGGCCTATTGAGATTTGCGAGGGAAGGTCAGTGCTTGTGCAAAATGCAGAACAATAGGACCAGGACTAGGAGTAAAGTGCTGGAAACCAGAACAATAAATAAATTAGGGCTGGGCAGGGATGGTTACAAGCTAAACAGTTATTCAAAGGCACATTGAAACACCTTTACGGAAAGTCTTTACGGAATGTGGACAAGGTGGGGGCTAATCTGATTTCCCTGGGGAGAGAGTTCCAGAGCCGGGAGGCCACCACCGAGAAGGCCCTCTCCCTCGTCCCCATCAACTGTGCTTGTGACGGAGGCGGGAGCAAGAGAAGCCCCCCCCCCCCGGTGGATCTTAGAGCTCACGCCGATTCGTAGGGAGAGATATGGTCATGGAGATAAGGAGGACCCAAACTGTTTAGGGCAATCCAGCACTGGTTTCTAAAACCAGATATGCTAGTAACTGAACAGAGTTTTGGATCTCACAATGAATATGACTATAGCTATTCAGCAGTTCCAACACATTCAGCAATATCTGTTGTCCAGATAAGTAATGCTGAGCAAGCAGAAATTATAGCAATACATTTTGTTTTCAGTATTTCATAGGTACGCACATGTGCATAATTTCCACTATATATTAAATATCTGGAGGTCCTGGGAGTTGAAAAGTGAAGAACTCTGTTATATGTACGAACACATAAACAATGTTTTAGAAAGACAATTCCATCCTCTTCCCTGCTCAAAATGTGCAGGGATTGTTTTCACAATTGAGAGATGCCAAAAACTAGGAAAAAGTGTCGTAAGATACTAAGTGATGTATGTGTATGGGTCACCCTTTAGGTGCTGCTTTGCTAATGCTTTTGACATGTGTGCACCAGGTTTTTGTCTTCATACACTTAGCAGGTAACTGTACACTTTAGTGAAACTTATTATGTAGCATCTTCACTATAGGTGTCAAAAACTTAACTAGTAGTGAGCTCAGTTGACACATTGATGTTTACTTCCAAATAGACATGCTGTAGTTTTGAGGTGGGCCTTTGGTACCCACAGGGATTTGCTTTGAGGACTCTGTGAATACAAAAATCCATGAATACTAAGCTCCATTATAAAAATTGTAGTAAAATAGAGTGCCTTATATAAAATGGAAAAATCAAAGTTTATTTTTTGTTACAATTCACCATTATCATTTCCTGGCAACTTATTTTCAGACATGCCATCTGAAGGTGCCACATAGTCTTCATGATTAGTAGTTATTTATCTTACAACAATATAGTTGAATGCCTTTTAAAATTACCTGATGGGCACTATACCTTGCCCTTGATGGCTCAGCGGATTAAACGGCTGAGCTGCTGAACTTGCTGACCAAAAGATCAGCAGTTGAAATCCAGGGAGCAGGGTGAGCTCCCACTGTTAGCCCCAGCTTCTGCCAACGTAAAAGTTCGAAAACATGCAAATGTGAGTAGATCAATAGGTATCCCTCCAGTGGGAAGGTAATGGCGCTCCATGCAGTCATGCCGGCCACATGACCTTGGAAGTGTCCATGAACAACGCCAGCTCTTTGGCTTAAAAATGGAGATGAGCACCAACCTCCAGAGTCGGATACGTCTGGACTTAATGTCGGGGAAAACCTTTACCTTTATCCTTCCAAAGTGTAAATCAGCATAACTCTAGTGAAAGTCAATGTCGTTTACATCTGCAGAACATTCACTCAGTAGTAGCTCTCTTCCCTCCTTCCCATTATGAAGAGAAGGTATCTTTATAGGCTTTTTAAAAAGTGTTTCATATCCTCAAGTTTCAAGAGAGCAGTCCAACACTTGAGTACATTGGGGCACTTAAAACAAAGCAACTTAATGAGTTCTGATAATCAGCATGAGTAATGTTTGCAAGGAGAAAAGAAATTCTCAGATTGACACCCAAAACAAAATGCTCTTAGATGGAAAAGAAGAAGGTATAAAGAGAATATGTTTACATGCCACGTGAAAACAGAAGGGTTCATATTGCACTCCCTAAATCTTTCATGCTGTCATTATCCCTGCTCTGGTAAAGCTGTAGGAGAGGAACTGGTCAGCATTTTGGCCTTCTTGTGGTCTCTACATAATACTGGGGCTGTCCTTGCACAGCGATGTAATCTCATTTGTCCATGGTAAAATCCTCATCTCATGATAGTGTTTTAATTCAGTTTGCTCATTTGAGGAAGGGATTTTGAACTTTAGATTGTGTAAACTGCACAGAACTAATTTGGGCTGGCTTGTTTTGAACTTGTGCCCATACCAAACCACATTTGTTTCTTTAAAGGCGAGCCAGAGGTCAGCCAAAGATGCTGATGGAGTCGGTCGTGATGTGTACTGACTCAGAACCGGATTTCCCTAAGAGTAAATGGTGCTACATACCCACGACTCTTTCATCGTTGTGCTCTCTCTTTATGATTTTACATATAACCACATCCTGATTCTTGTCTATGTGGGGACGGTTTTTGAAGTGTGTAAAATGACCCCAGGAGTAACAATGGCATCATTTGTTACTGAATTATTATGAGACAACTACAAAAACAGAAATGTTCAGCACAGAAAGCTAATCTTTGTAATGTTACTACAGGTGGAAGAAATTAGAACAATCATGTGAGTTGTGCAAATGCCTGATTAAATGATCCTACAAATCTGTCACATTGCCCATTAAATTTCATAGGTGAGTTGTTGAGGGTTTTTTTAATGGGGTCAATAGGAGTTTCCAGTTCTATATCTTGCCATTAAACTTCTCCTGCCTTTGCATTAAACTTCTAATGCCCCTCTTTACCTTCCTATTTCCCATGTTTCATTTTTTCCATTACCAGTTCTACACTTTCTGCTATCAGACATTGGACCAGACCATTTCCTGTGGTTATGCTAGCAACTCAAATGCATTTGTATTCCCACTTTCATAAGCAGCAGCCCTGGGTGGTGTTGGGAACCATGGGACATGCATTTGTTGAATGGGCGAGAGCAGAAATCCCCCTCCAGCCCCAAGAGCATGGCATGCCTATGGTCTAATAATAATATTATAATAACAACTTTATTTTTATAACCCGCTTCCATCTCCCCGAAGGGACTTGGAGTGACTCACATGGAGACCAAGCCCAGAAGTCAAAACAGATAAAAGTTATAACACAACAACAATGTAATTTAAACAGTTGAGCAATAAAATAAAACATCATAAAATACATCAACGGATATTGAACTGAAAGGTGGGGCTATTAAAATTACAAGGGAGGGGCAGGTATGTGCAAAACACAGGACAGTAGAATCAGGAGTGGAAGTAAAGTGCTGGAGATCAGGGCAGTAAACAGGTAAGACTGAGCAATTACGAACTGACCTATTGTTCAAAAGCACGTTGAAACATCCATGTCTTCAAGTCTTTGTGGAATGTGGACAGGATGAGAGCTAATCTGATCTTCCTGGGGAGAGAATTCCAGAGCCGGGGCCACCACCGAGAAGGCCCTCTCCCTCGTCCCCACCAACCATGTTTGTAACGGAAGTGGGAGCGAGAGAAGGGCCTCCCCGGAAAATCTAAGAGCCCGTGCTGGTTCATACGGGTAGATATGAACCAGCATTCCTGAAAGGGGAAAACAACAAAAGTGAGCAACCTTTTAAATGTCATCTCACCTCCCAAAAGTCCAGAGATAGAGAGTGTAGTAAAGGAAATATTCAAATAACACAACTCTCTGTATGCTGTAGGGTTGGAACTACTGTACCAGCATTCTTCACCTAATCAGTATACTGGGCGGGACTGGTGGGGGACAAACAACACTTGAAAAGGCACATGATTTCTATACCTGCTATAAACAGTAAGAGAAGGGTTGAGATGGAGTTGAAATGTTTTATGTGCCATAAATGTAGCATTATCATCCTATATATTATCCACAATAAATGTGGAAGTTTTTAATCATAATTACTTACATTTGGGGATGGGTGGATATTGTAGTTACAGGAAAAACTGAAAAAGGCTTCCGTACCATTAATGGTTGTTTAGAAGAGGGAATTTCAGTAGGTGTTGCAGGATAGAAAAAGAAAAGCTCACCTGAACCTATCAGCTTCATTGCTGAATGAGTAATAAATCTGGCTCTTCTCTGTATCATTGCATCACTACATAACACCAAGTGAGGTCCTCAATGGTCAGATTTGGAAACTTTTTTTTTTTTGGTAGTATACCTCTTGGGATCTTTGGAGCTGAAAGTCACCTTCTCAAGCTGGTGATGATGTTTGTGAAGATTTTGAAATGTTAGAGTATTGTGAAGAATGAGAGGAAGAGGACAAAGACAAAGATGAAGAAGAGGAGGAGTTACTGACATCCCAATCACCATCATCCTTCATATTATTTGTCATCAATTTGGAGTTGTTTCATAACGTTAAGCCAAGGATCCTTTTAACCACAGATCAAACTCTGTGCTTTGCATCCCATTTTACCTGGTAATTATACAAGTTCATGCAACATTTCCCACTACTGTTGTATAAGATCAAGTTCACTGTATTAAGTTGTGCAACACCATATCCCATTGCATTCATGCTTTGGGGGTTTCACCCTTTTGCCTCTTCTAAATCTGAGACTCTAATTGTAAAATGTTTTCCCATTGGAAAAGCTTTCATAAACACGGCTTGTAAAATGTGACTCAATGTGCAATATAAACGCTATAACCGTTATTCTATAGTCTAATATGCATTTTGTTTAACTTTATGTGACACAGTGTAGCTGTTAGGATGTATGTTTAATTTAGGTTCCCCAAAGTGTATTAATTAAGATGGTTATTTCATCTTATATAAATAACACAGGGCTATTAAAATGTGTTTAATAAGGATAAACGATATTATAAAAAACAAGCCGTAAAAAATGGTAACACTGTGTAAGACTAATAAATAAATGCCAACTGATTGTAAAAACAATAATTGCAGGAGGTTAGCCACTATGTAATTGACAATGGTTAATCCCTGGGTAGGTTTAATAATCACTTGATAATTATTTAAACTACAATAATGCTATAGATGGTGTCTAAATTGTGGTTCTTTTCTTCAATTGATATTTTTTATTTAACTATCCCTTAGGGAGCTGTGCAGCTAAAGTGTTGAGACATACATATTCTGAGCAGGCACCTTAATTAACTGTATTTTACTTGGCAGTGGAAGTCAGAAACACCAGTGTCATGGATCTGAACAGAAGCATCCAAAGTGTATTGACAAACGAAAAAGTGGGAAGGTTGGTAAACCATTCCTGACTGTTTATTGTGATTAGAATTAGAATATTTAGAGTGAAAGAAGTCTTACAAACCAACAACATGGTGTTTGGTCAAACACCCACTAGATTTTTAAAAAAGCCTACCAAATAATAATAATAATAATAATAATAATAATAATAATAATAATAATAATAATAATTTATTTATATCCCACCCCATCTCCCAGTACAGGACTGGGAGCAGCTGAAAACATAAAAGGAAAATATTCATTGTCAACAAGTACATACATACAGACATAACTTAATAAATAGCATTAAAAACCCAACCACATTTGATAATAAAAAAATCATAATAAACAATACAACACAATACCACACTAAACAGTGCCCGTAGTGATAAAAGCCATATTCCTATTCCACTCCACATTGCTTAAAAGCCTTAAAAACCTTAGAACCTTAGCTTAACTATCTGCTTCTCCATATGCTTGGGAGCACAAAAACGTTTTTAACTGCTTTTTGAAGGATATTGTAATAATATTAATAAAATAATTAAAAGTTAAAAATAATATTGTAGGTAAAAAAAAATCAATGTAGGAAAAATACGAAGAAATGTTTCTACATTGAATCCATCTATATATATAAAAGAGTGATGGCATCAGGGCAGTGGACAAAACAACAAAACTACAGGCCCCCCAACCTCGAAATTTGACAACACAACCCATCATCCACGCCTCTAGGTTGATACAACAAAAAGAAAAGAAAAATAAAGTCCTAATTAGAGGGAGAGCAATAATTGTTTTTATCCAATTGCTGCCAGTTTAGAGGGCTAATCTCTGCCCACTTCGTTGCCTAGCAACCAAGGGACAGCCAGGTTTCAGTTAGGGGACAGGCAGATTTAGGCCTCACTTAGGCTTCTTCCACAGATTATCTAATTTGCACTGGATTATATGGCAGTGTAGACTCAAGGCCCTTCCACACAGCTATATAACCCATTTATAATCTTATATTATCTGCTTTGCACTGGATTATCTTGACTCCACATTGCCATATAATCCACTTCAGTGTGCATTTTATACAACTGTGAAGAAGGGGCCTCATATAACCCAGTTCTAAGCAGATAATATAAGATGATCAATATACAGTAGACTCTCACTTATCCAACATAAACAGGCCGGCAGGATAAGTAAATATATTGGATAATAAGAAGGGATTCAGGAAAAGCTGATTAAACATCAAATTAGGTAATCGTTATACAAATTAAGCATCAAAACATCATATTATACAACAAATTTGACAGAAAAGGTAGTTCCATGCGCAGTAATGCTATGTAGTAATTACAGTAGAGTCTCACTTATCCAACACTCGTTTATCCAACGTTCTGGATTATCCAACGCATTTTTGTAGTCAATGTTTTCAATATATCATGATATATTGCTAAATTCATAAATACAGTAATTACTACATAGCATTACTGCGTATTGAACTACTTTTTCTGCCAAATTTGTTGTCTAACATGATGTTTTGGTGTTTCATTTGTAAAATCATAACCTAATTTGATATTTAATAGGCTTTTCCTTAATGCCTCCTTATTATCCAACATATTTGGTTATCCAACATTTTGCCAGCCCACTTATGTTGGATAAGTGAGACTCTACTGTACTGTATTTACAAATTTACCAGTAAAATATCACAATGAATTTGAAACAGTGACTACAAAAACATTGATTATGAAAAGGCAGACTGTGTTGGATTATCCAGAACATTGTATAATCGAATGTTGGATAAGTTAGATTCTACTTTGATATGAAATAATTTCTAGGATAGAATAATGCAGAAGAATATAATCTCTAAAACCAGGACAGTAATAAAGAAATAAAGAAAGTAAATAAAGCAAGGAAATTGGAAATTCCACAAAGGAAACAATCAGGGCCAGCTAACACCTCTCAAGAAAGGATTCTTCCAGAAAGGAAGCTGAGAAGGCAGTGAAGCACTATGTATTACCAAAGTCATTATTATTACTATCATTACTATCCTTACTATTATTATTATTATTATTATTATTATTATTATTATTATTATTGTGTTGCGGTCAACCGTGAAAATGAATACAATCTGGCTCCAAGTATTCAAAAACACTAAAATCAGAATATATAAAAATTAATGTGGTATAATAAAACAGAAAAATACAATCTCTAAAATCAGAACACTAAATAAAGAACAACACTCTGAAAATAGGGGAATTCCACACAGAAAACAATCAGGGCCAGCTAACACCTCCCAACAAAGGATTCCCATCATCAAAGTCTGGCCAATCCTCTGTTTTCTCAGGGCCACAGACAGTAGAAGCATATAAAATATCGCAAACAACACCACTCTGAAAACAAGGTAATTCCAGACAGGAAACAATCAGGGCCAGCTAACACCTCCCAACAAAAAAATCACTCAGGGAGGAAACAGCTAGGCTTTAAATCTGCAAGGCCATTACATCTTAATCATTTTTCCTAATTGCAGCATTCATACTTGCCTCCAACAGACAAAAAAAAAACAATCAGAAATATTGTATATTCACAACCTTTAGGAAATAATGTCCCCTGATGGCACAGAATGTTAAAGCGCTGAGCTGCTGAACTTCTGGACCGAAAGGCCGCAGGTTTGAATTGGGGGAACTGACAGAGCCCCCACTGTTAGCCCCAGCTTCTGCCAACCCAGAAGTTCAAAAACATGTAAATGTGAGTGCATCAATAGGTACTGCTTCGGTGGGAAGGTAACGCTGCTCCATGCAGTCATCCCACATGACCTTGGAGGAGTCTACAGACAACGCCGGCTCTTCGGCTTAGAAATGGAGATGAGCACCAACCCCCAGAATCAGACATGACTGGACTTAACGTCAGGGGAAAACGTTTACCCTTTACCTTAACTACCACCAATTCCTCAATACTTTATTTCCCATACCACCATTCTTCGCCACAGCAACGCGTGGCCGGGCACAGCTAGTGGTTACAGAATTCATGGCTATAAAACTGATCCTCCATATCCACAGGCTCTGCATCCATGGGTTCAACCATCCATAGCTTGAATTTTTTTTAAAAAAAATTTCATATATATTTCACTTATATTTCATATAGGTGACACCATATCACAACGCCATTGAATATAACAGAATGGATTTGGTTTCCACAGTAAAGGTAAAGCTTTTCCCCTGACATTAAGTCTAGTTGTGTCCAACTCTGGGGGTTGGTGCTCATCTCCATTTCTAAGCCAAAGAGCTGGCGTTTTCCGTAGACACTTCCAAGGTCATGTTGCCAGCATGGCTGCATGGAGCGCTGTTACCTTCCCACCAGAGTGGTACCTATTGATCTACTCACATTTGCATGTTTTCAAACTACTAGGTTGGCAGAAGTTGGGGCAAAAAAGCGGGAGCTCACTCCATTCCCTGGATTCAAACTGCCGATCTTTCGGTCAGCAAGTTCAGCAGCTCAGCGGTTTAACCCACTGTACCACCAGGGGCTCCTATAACCAGACTCTGGAAGCACTGCTTCAGGATACAACACTATGTATCTGAAAGTTTGCTCTCTGCCACAAATTGCATATACATGTGTGCATACACATAATGTCGGCTTGTAAAGGGATCAATTGTTGGGTGATGGTGGAGAGCTAGCAAAAGAGCTGTCTCTCTCTCTTAGACACACACATAGTTATCTCACTCTTCCTTATTCAGGGATAACTAGGAATCGCAACAGGAACAGCAACACAAGTAGGGAGAGGCACTGCAGCTCCAGGACTTGTAAAGCTGGGGAGTGAGTGGGAAAGGAGGTGGGAGAAGGAAAGGTGGCAGCGGGTGGGGTGAGGTGGGGCTTCAGCTTGCTTTGCCATCTTCCCATCTAGACACAGCTACCTGGCACACCACTGCCTGTCTTGTCCTCTCTTCCCTCCTTGCCCTGGGCTTCCTTCTGAGTGTTAGGATATTTGGAATCTATAACAGAATAGAGTGTAGTTTAGCCACTGCTGTAAAAGGGATTATGGTAGGAAACAGGAGAGAAAATACCTAGGATACTTTGGCAAAGCATCTAAAAGGGCAAATATTTACTTTTATTGTTTTAAGTAACACATCCTGTATGAAAGGGTTGATAGACAAACGTTCAAGAATATGCATGCAGAGTGCATATAGTACCTATTAAGTAAAGGTAAAGGTTTCCCCTGACGTTAAGTCCAGTCATGTCTGACTCTGGGGGTTGGTGCTCATCTCCATTTCTAAGCCGAAGAGCCAGCGTTGTCCGTAGACACCTCCAAGGTCATGTGGCCGGCATGACTGCATGGAGCGCCGTTACCTTCCCGCCGGAGCGGTACCTATTGATCTACTCACATTTGCATGTTTTCGAACTGCTAGGTTGGCAGGAGCTGGAGCTAACAGCGGGCGCTCAAGCCGCTCCCGGGATTTGAACCTGGGACCTTTCGGTCTGCAAGTTCAGCAGCTCAGTGCTTTAACACACTTCGCCACTGGGGCTCCTAATAGTACCTATTACATCACCTGAATTTTCAATCCCTGGAACCTCCCATTTAAACTTAAAAAAAATCAAAAATGAAATCTAGCGTCCCAGAAGCCTTCAGAAAATATAATTTACTTTAAAATCACATTATATTCTCTGTCCAGAATGATGTTATGGTTTGAATGTTGGAATACTACTCTGGAAACCAGCGTTCAGTTCTCTACTCAACCATGAAAACCCACTGGGTGATCCCAGACAAATCAGTTCTAGAGCAGTGGTTCTCAACCTGGGGTCTCCAGAAGTTTTTGCCCTTCAATTCCCAGAAATCCAAACAGCTGGTAAACTGGCTGGGATTTCTGGGAGTTGTAGGCCAAAAACACCTGGGGACCTCTGGTTGAGAAATACTGTTCTAGAACAAAACTGTGATAGATTCACTTTAGGATCTATATAAGTTGGTAGTGACTTATAGGCACACAACAGCAATAACAACCATAGGTGAAAGAAAAAAAGGAGTTAATATGGAAATTGATTTTGTCTGATTTTCCTGTGGGAGTTGTTATAGCCCATAATTTGCTACAGATAGGTAAAATTGACTGCCAGATCTTTCAAAATGACATACCCAAGTTCTACTTCTTTGGTGCTAGCACAGGATTTCCACTGGCAAAACACTCTGAAGACCATAAGCTCCATTTAAGTTAACTTTCATATGGCCAAGAGTTTCCTGCTGCCCCCCAAAGGCTAAATATGAATGGCTGAGGGTAGCTAACCATTATTTCACTGGGAGTAAAAATGGGGCAGGGTTGTTCCCTGTCTAGCTTTAAAATGTAATTTTAGAAGGCTGTTGTTTAGGGAGGCCTTTCTTGCCTTGGCAGGTTCTGGAGCTAGTAGGAATTCTTTTAAAGAAGAATGCATATTAGTTAACACTGCTAAATTAAATCTGATTTAGAGAAAGAGAAGCTGCCCTTATCCACATCAGGAAGAAAATAGGAAATAAAAGAATGTAGACCAATTTGAAGGCAAGTCTGAACTTCCCAGGAGAGCCTTGGCATCGCACTCATCAGGTGAGAAAGCCCTGAAAGGGTGGCCTTTGTTTGCGCATTCCAGGGTTGGCAATGGATGTTTGGAGGTTTGTTTCCAAATGCATTTGTGAATTGCGGGGACTTGTTGCTGTCCTTTCTTGAACATCCACATCTTCCCAGCCCTACCAGGGGGGAAATAAAGAAAGATATGTCTGTTCCAGTACACCCTTTAAAATATCATAACAGACTCCTTTAAACATTAGCATTCAAAAGTCTTTGGCTGGAACAATAGGAAAAGTTCAGAGTTCATCCCATAATCACAAGCAGACATCGTTCTCACTCCCTCCTTCTCCTCCTACTCTCATCTCCTCTTTCCTTCTCCTCCTCTTTGCCGCCTCCTCCTCCTCCTCCTCCTCCTCCTCATCTAACAGCATCATTTTTTTCTTTTTCTTTTTAAGGAATTGGATTTTAGTATCTTCCCCCCACTGCCACTCACTCTAACTTTACTTTTTTTCAGGGTGAGCTCAAATTTCACAATGCATTTCATTCAGAGCTAACCATTCTAGCTAGGTTTTGAGCCCTGCATTTTCCAAACATTTACAGTAAGAGATGGAGAAGTTCAGCCTTCGAAAGCAAGGAACGGTACAGCTTACTCAAAGCATATGTTCACTTGTGGAGAGACCTCACAACCACACTCTGAGGCAAAACTCTTGCCAAATCACGTTATGCTACTAGAGCTGCTTATTTAAATTTTCCCAGCGAGGCTCATGTCCTGTGTGGAGAACTAAAGGAATTTGTAGAGCTGTGTGCCTTACACTACATTGTTCCCTCTTCCCCCCTTTTCTTCTTTTATACAACTAAACACCCCTTGCAGCAATCCACAGTGGGACACTGGCTCCCTAATAGGACACCCCAAATGTTATTGTGTTTCTGATAGTCATTTTCAAAAGTTTTAAGGCATGCAGCTTTTGACGACTGGTAGTGGAGTCTCTTTTTTCTCCATGGCTGCGCTTGCTTTAAGAGGCAACATAGTCAGCCACATGCTGTGTCTGTAAATTTGGAGTTTGAAATCTGAGCACAGTAGCCTTCAGAGACTAGAGCTATGCATGCTAAACTATCCAGGCTTGATTCTCAAGCAAAGGAATGCTAGTACTTTTCTTATTATTTTCCTGTTCCTCTTTCCTCCTTTCCCTTTTACTGCTTATTAGTAAATAGGTATATCAAGAATACCAGCAAGAAATGTGTTTCTTTGTCTTTCTTTGCCTTTCACCTCAATGTATGTGTGTTTAACTTTTTTTAAAAAGCTGTGACACTAAAGTAAGATCTTGAAAATGCATTTGTGAGTGAGCAGAGAAAGATGTCTTTTAAAAAAGGTATGGGAAAGGAAAAGAGCTCAGGCAGGAGGCAGAATGGGAAACTAAGCCAATTGCTTTTTCAAATGCTATGCTTTGGAGGAAACGCTCCAATCAGGAATCTTGGATTCCTGTCAGTAGGACAGAAAGAAAATCTGAAGGATTGCAAAGAGTGATCTGAGTGGCACACATACATGTGCATTTACACACATGTGTCAAAAGCATGCAAATTGAGTGCATGAAAATGAAATTCCTCCACCTCCTCTCCCCAAAGCAGAAGTGGATTTTAGGATTCTTCTGGACTTGATTTTTCTGATGTCTTTGGATGCCTAATGTTAACTAGCACAGGTCCTGAATTTTTTTAAAAAAACCAGCCCCTGGAACTTCTGAAATTGCCCATCCCAATATAAATAATATTGCCCTAGGTTGAGTTATTTCATTTTAGGAAGTCTCCATGTTGACATGCACTATGTCATGATTTGGCTTGTGTCCAGACTATTTGAAGGACCGTACTTCCCTTTGTGAGCCCATTAAGATCATCTGGAGAGGCCCTTCTCTCTGTTCCACTACCTTCTTGGGTTCATTTGGTAGAAACAAAGGAGAGGGGGATACTCCTAGTCTTTGGAACTCCCTTCCTAGAGAGGCCTCCTTGCTCTTCTTCCATCAGCAATTGAAAGCTTTCATCTGTCAACAGACTTTTAGAAATTGAATGGAATGGGATACATATGCAATTTGAAAAATACAGGCATGCATGTCCATCATCAGACTTTTAATCACCTGACTATTCAACATTTGACTTCAGGGTGAGTGGAGTCTAGCAACATTGAAAAAGTATTGCTTCCAATGGGATGCGAAAGTTCTCTCTGTGGTGTTTGGTTTGGAATTGTTCACATGCCCTTGCTTAACCTGTGGCTTCAGTCATGCAGTGACATACATGAGTGCATGAACTAATTGGCAAATATCTCTTTCTGGTTCATCAGGGGCCAAAATGATATTATGGCATTGAGCACAACAACAATTAAGACATGATTTAATCCAAACCAGGATGATTTAGCAGCTATTAATGTGGGTTATGGGATCCTTTGTTCTGTGGCAGGCTCTAAGTATGAATTGTTCCTCCTATGCTGATCATCGACTAGGTGGTAAAAACACTCCTGGACTTTACTTCTCCCTCTTGCAAGTAGGGGAGTGCATCATTGAGTAGTATCCTCTATCAAAATCTTCTGCATATAAAAGTAGAAGTCAAATGAGGGAGCCTTCAGGCTAGTAGTCTTCCTGTGTCCAGAGTTTTTCCATACAGTAGAGTCTCACTTATCCAACACTCACTTATCCAACGTTCTGGATTATCCAATGCATTTTTATAGTCAATGTTTTCAATATATCGTGATATTTGGTGCTAAATTTGTAAATACAGTAATTACTACATAGCATTACTGCGTATTGAACTACTTTTTCTGTCAAATTTGTTGTGTAACATGATGTTTTGATGCTTAAATTGTAAAATCATAACCTAATTTGATGTTTAATAGGCTTTTCCTTAATCCCTCCTTATTATCCAACATATTTGCTTATCCAATGTTCTACCAGCCCGTTTGTGTTGGATAAGTGAGACTCTACTGTATTTGCAGCATTGAAAGGTGCATAGCTAAGCTTCTCCATTTCTCTTATGGAAAAGACTGAAAAACCGTTTTCTCTGAATATCAGTGCAAATAAAATCCCGTCACACAACAACCATGAAAATTTTCAGGGATGAAAGCAGTATGAAAGTGAAGACATTTCAACATTAAGTGATATCTGTAGAAAACTTTTAAAAAGATTTCATGCAGCTTTATTTTGGTGTTATGAAATGTGTAAACATTTACTATGGAAGAGCAAGGTCACTTTGCCCCTAACTGAAACACTGAGGCATTCAAATATCCCAAAGTATGGCATTAAAGTAAATATGAAAACAAGGCAAATATTTGCCTTTTGTGTGTGTCAACAGCTGTGTGTGTTCTATTGAAATCTTTCTAAGGGGTAGTTACCCTACAAATGTGCATAACAACTTGTGACAAATTGGTTAAGTAATGAATCAGAATGAAGAATTATGTATTGTTGATTAGCATTTTGTTATTGCAATGGAACAGAGATAATAAAGAGACCTCCTCAGCAAGATCCAGTTAAATAGAGTAACAGCTACATCGAGACCCTCTATTACAGAAGAATCAATGTTAAATTTAAAACAATATAGTTGTGCATGCACTCTCACAAATTCATGCACATTCGTTTTCTTTCTCTGTACACAATGGATGCTTACAGAGCTTCTCTTAAAGTGATTTCTACATCTAGAAGATGCCTTCATTATTTCAAGAAATTTAATTAAGTAGCAAGGATGGGTGGTTGGGTGGAGAGGTAACTTGTTAAGAATCTCTCAAAATATAAAACACTGTTGGTGAGCTGGAAAGATCTTGCTTGGCTCGGGGCTCTAATTCGTGCATGGCATCCTGTAGCCTGCATCTTCCATGTGGCTAGTGGAGAACTTTCTGTGTGGTCCATATGGAGGTCCAAGCTTTTGCTACTCCTGCCACCAAATGTTCAATTCTTTTGGTTGCTGTGAGTTTTCCAGCTGTATGGCCATGTTCTAGCAGCATTTTCTCCTAATGTTTCACCTGCATCTTTGGCTGACATCTTCAGAGGTTCTGTTGGCAGTGAGGCAAGTAGAGTATATATCTCTGTGGAATGTCCAGGGTGGGAGAAAGAACCCTTGTCTGTTTAAAGAAAGTGTGAATGTTGCAATTAGCAAACCTGAATTAGCATTAGAGTAGCCACAAAGTTTGCAAAGACAATTTGTAACTGCATATTTTGATAGGTTTATATTGCCAAGTATTCAGACAAGTGCAAAACCTAGCCTAGATCCACTCTGCACATTATTCCAAGAATTGCAGATCATGTGATTTTGTTTAGGAATGTGAATGTATAAAATTTCTCAGGTATACTGACTCCATCATAGCAGTCTGCACATGCCATTAATTTTGGTAACCTTTGTATAATTGAACATCCCTGGTGGAGTGTGTCCAGAGCCGGCCCTAGGTATTTTTCAAGTGTAGGCGAACAGAATTTTGGCGCCCCCCCCCCAAACCAATCACTGAAAAATAAAAGCGTTGGATAAGCGAAAATGTTGGATAATAAGGAAGGATAAAGGAAAAGCCTATAAAACATCAAATTACATTATGATTTTACAAATTAAGCACCAAAACATCATGTTTTACAACAAATCAATAGAAAAAGCAGTTCAATACATGGTAATGTTATGTAGGAATTACTATATTTGCGAATTTAGCACTAAACATTGAACAGGGATATAGGGCAGTGTGGACTTAGATAACCCAGATAGCCCTCATTATAAAAAAAAACTCTCTAAAATCAGGACAATAAATAAAGAACAACACTCTGAAAACAGAAGAAATCCAGACAGTAAACAATCAGGGACAGCTAACTCCTCCCAAAAAAAGATTCTCCCAGGCAAGAAGAAGCCAGGCCTTGAAGCCACAGGGCCATTAAATGCTAATCAAGGTGATTAATTACAACATTCACACCTGCTTCAAAGAAAAGTTATTTCTCCCACCCTGGACCTTCGACAGATATATAAACCCCACATACCTAGCTTCCAAGTTCCTACAGACCTCACAATTTCTGAAGGACCCAAAGGTGGGCCTGCGTGGTGCGAAGGTGGGTCAGCGCCGGCCGGAAGGCCCAGCACGGGCACCGGGAGGCTCAACACGGCCGCCGGAAGGCCTGAAAGAGAAGGAGGTGGAGGTGGACGATGGCGCCCCTGGGAGGATGGCGCCACAGGCAAGTGCCTAGTTCGCCTTATGGTTGGACCACCTCTGAGTGTGTCCAATGATGGCTTATATTAATGTAATTGTATTTAAAGATTTTTTTTAAAAAAAAATGCATTGTTTTATTTTGAAACTTTTGTTTTTATCCTTTGTTTCAGAATCTTTGCAGGGGAAAAGAGATATTGGTATACAACTGACTCCGATTCTAAATAATAATTTTTATATTGAGCCTTTTTTCAAAAAAAGTTACAGAAAAACCTGTTGATAGACTGTAGAACAATGTTCAGAGTGAAGAAAACTGTTAGCAAATATCCAGAACACATTGTAGAAGCTAGGAATGCACAGCTGGAGAAATATACTTGTCTCCAAGCTGTATATTCTTAATTTGCGATTTTGCAAAGCAGAGCACATCTCTGCTAGCAGCTGATATGTGCCAGTTTTGCCTGTGTTTTTCTCCATTCAATGCTGAGAGTTACAGATGTTCTGTCCCTCATGAATCACACCTGCAAGCCTTAAAACTGGTGGCAGATGTATTAGATGTGAACGCTTATGGAAAACTGGCAGGAAAATGTGCCTTTCTTTTTCCTTTACTCCAGATTCCAGGCATGATGCTTGTGATACTGCTGCAACAAGCATGTAAAAGTTATGTTTAATTTAACATTCTAATACAGGCAGATCCCTTGAGGAAAACAAGAACCACTGCACAAGTCAGGGCCACTCAGTGAAAGCACCTTGACATATTTCAGTGGAGTAGCCATTTGTGTGCTGTGCCTCATCATGAAAAAATGCTCTACCCAGAGGTGTACAGATAGAGAGAACTGCCCATTACATACATGGCAAAATAATATGTATACATAGATCCCCATCTGTGTGCAGCATGCAGCCAGTCATTTGAAACAGGAGGAGACATCAGCATATAGTTGGTTGTGGTATAGTCTCAGGTTAGTGGTATAGATACCACCATCCCCAAGCCAGTGGTATCACTAGGGGGATGCAAGGTGTGTGAACCATACTGGGAAGCACCATAAGAGGCAGTGACACCAAAATTACTGTCCATAAAACATACCCACAAAGTGAAAAACTATGTTAATTTACTTTTTGAATCATCTAGTCAAAAAGTTGTCATTCTTAACCGAATGCAACGATGTCTCAAGTCATGTTGTTTCATCTACATGCGCTATAAGAGCTCACTGTTGTTTCCATTGCTATTGCAGTGGTAAGATGGGGAGGTCTATGAGGATGACACCATGAGTTATAGCACCGAGAGACACAATCCTAGTGGCCTCACTGCTTCAAGCATACCCTCTGTCTGGATTTGGCAGGAGCTGCCCCAATCAATCCTCTGTTGTCCCACTTTTTCAAATTTTAAAAAATATCCCTCCCCCTCACACTTTCCCCTTTGGCCTCAACTTACTTCACTCATGACAAACTGAATTCAAAGTGCAGACATAGTTTGCACTCAGTTAACCCAAACTAGAGGGAGAAGAGAAGAGCAGAGGGCAGAATATTACCCCACTAGACTAGAGGAAAAGCAAACTGCTGATGCTGCAGCCTCTCTTGGCTTGCTTATTTTCCCTCATTAATAAGGTTTGCTTTCTTGGCCACATTCTGACATTGCATTAGCGCACATGTCCCTGTTTTCACCTTTGAAATGAGGGAGGGTATGAAAGGCAATCTGGTGTTATGGTTGAGCTTGGACTATGACTGGAATCCATGCAGAGGCGGTCCAACCGCCAGGTGAGGGAAGCATTTGCCTGTGGCGCAGGTCTGGCTCCGCCTCCCACGGTGCGCGGCCTGGCCCAGCTCACCCAGGCCGCAGCAGGAAGGTCCATCCATGCCGCAGTGGGAAGGCCCAGCCAGGCTGGCTGGGCCTTCCCACCGTGGCCCACGCACCCTGGCCCAGCCAGGAGGCATGACCGCCCCGTGTGCGAGGCCAGGGCGTGCGGCACGGGAGGCGGGGCCAGGTCTGGCCATGCCTCCCACGTCGCGCGGCTATGCCTCCCACGTCGCGCGGCTATGCCTCCCACGGCCACGCCTCCTGTGTCACGCGACCATGCCTCCCGCGTCCCTACTAAGGCAAAATACCTATGGACGCCTCTGAATCCATGGAAACCCATTGGGTGATCTTGGGTAACTCACATTCTCTCAGCCTGAAGGGAAGGAAATAGCAACTCTCTTCTGAACAAATATTGCCAAGAAAATCCTGTGATAGATTCACCTTAACGGCGGCATAGCATAGAAACAGTTTGAAGGCACACCACAACAATAACAACATTCAAGTTCTGAGCCATGTTCATGATTTCTCCCATCTGATCACCCGCACTTGGATCTGGGTGATGTGGCGCCCTGGATTCTCACGGCCCTATATGAACCAGAGAGCCGCTCCAGCCCGCCAGCCATCTGATGAGGTTGTTAGTCTAACTGAGGGATCAGAGGCAGGCTATGCATGCATGAGGCACACATAGTGCTCCATAATTCCCCATCCCTCAACATTTGACAGCTGAGGCAGGCACTTCACTCTGTCTAATGGCTGTCTAATTTCATTATATTACTGCTGACAACTTAGAATTTATGCAGTACGGTGGGGAAAGGGCCTGCTGACTCCTGCGCAGAACTTGAAATGTTATTTCCTAAAAGGAATTTGTTTTGTTTCATGTTGCAGGGCTCTTTTTAAAAGTAGCTTGCTTTTAACATTACTGGGATGGTTTTTGCAACTTGCTGCATGGCTTGGGATACTGCTTGTTATGTCACATGTTCCTTTGAGTAAATATACGCTGAATAAAAAAAATGCAATGGTTAAAAACAGCTGTTCTTTTTTTGTGTTCACAAAGCAAAAACCCTTCCTACTGCAGGAGTTCACCAATGAAGTTCCCCCTCCAATTTTTTCTACATTTTTTACTGCTGTAACTCATCACACAGGAAGAAAGAGTGTTAAAAGGCCAGCCAGAGCTGCTGTGAGCTGGCACAGAGCCTAATTTAGGTATTCCTCTTCCTTCCTGGCTGGAATTCTACGTTCCTTACTTAGTAATGCATGCTGAACTAAGGACCACATCAGATGGGTGGTTGTCTCCGTTTCTACACGCTGCTGGGACGGAGTCTGCTGGAGCTCATCAAATGATGCAGGACTACTTCCGGCGGGGCTCCATGCCAATAGCGTGCTGAGATGGAGCCTTGAGGAGTTGCGTGACTATCCGACTCCTCATAGAAGAAGCCCGGGACAGCATGGAAGGAAGTCTGGGACAGCAGGGAAACATCATGGGATGGCAGCCCACAACCCACAAAGGTAAGGAGATGAAGTGGAATACTGCCCCACAGTTTTCCCCACTATACCCTGCTGTCCCATAGCTTTTGGACCTCCATGTGATGATATCCTTAGTGATGATGCAAACTTGAAAAAGTAATTCCTTGTGTTACTTGTTCCATGACTCATTCATTTTCAATTGCTTTATTGTTATGCGTGTTTAAGTTGTTTCCAACTCATGGTGACCCTGTCACACTTTATCCTGTAGTGTGTGACTCACCTAAGGTCACCCAGTGGGTTTCCATGGCCAAGCAAGGAATCAAACCCAGGTAATAGTCCAACACTCAAACCTTACACTACCTGTTTGGAAAGTGGAAAAACCTAAGATTGATAAAAATGGCATGACACCCTTGTTTTTTTTTAAACTGTTAATGTGCGTCCAAAATTGCCCTCTAAAAATAAATGTTTATAGTAACTAGAAAATAGTTTCTTGAAACACCATTGAAGTAACTTTAGTCCTTACTTTGAAAATGTGTATTTTTATACTCTAGTACTCACCCCACAAAGTAATGACTAATTCCAAACTCACTGATTTCAAGATCTAGTTTGTGATGCTCCTGTTCTTAGGATATCTGAATATTAAACTAGAATTAAGCTAGTTTATATCTGTTTTGTGGTGGTTCCATCAGAAATAGTGAGGGACCTCATATTTGTTGTCCCTGCACACTTTCTAGAAGACACACATGTTCTGCCACCCTCCCTGTTTCTCAAGGCATCATTTTTTTTGTCAGGAGCAGCTTGAGAAACTCTGGTCACTTCTGGTGTGAGAGAATTGGCCGTCTGGAAGGACATTGCCCAGGGGACACCCAGATATTTGATGCTTTCCCATCCTTGTGGGAAGCTTATCTCATGTCCCCTCATGGAGCTGGAGTTTACAGAGGGACCTCATCCACGCTCTCCCCGGGTTGGATTTGAAATGGCACTTTTCAGGTCAGCAACCCAACCTTCAAGTCAGCTGTCTGCCAGCACAAGGGTTTAACCCATTGTGCCACCGATGGCTCCTTAGTCATCAAAGTCTAATGGGATTATTTCCTTGCCTGGCCTCATTGCCTATATGAAGAGTGAAGAAAATGAAGGAAAACAGGACAAACGTTGAGAGCTAATGTGGGATAGATAAGAAGATATTCCCAGTAGAAGGAAGCTGTGAGAGAAACAAGAGGTGAGCATATCTGCCAGCAGCAGGAAGTTCTGCTTTATGTCTGTTCAATACCTTTAAGAAATTTTTTTTTAGTCTTTTATTTAAATAGGAAAAGGCAATGCATATATATATATATATATATATATATATATATATATATATATCTCCTTGGTGCAGACGGTATTGTGTTTTGTGGTACTATTTTAAGACCCACCATGCAGGCAATGGGAACACTTTCACAAATTTAGCGAGAGAAGTGTGTTTAAGCTCAGGGAAGGGAGCCTGGAGCTGAAACCATTTTGTCTTAACAATCACATAAAGAATGAAAGCTGAAAACACTCTTTCTTCCATTCCATTGTTGAATCTATGCCAACCACAACCACAACATGTGGTGCCAGAAATTATGCACTGCGTATGTTTTGTGATAGTATGTGTGGGAACAGATTTCATGGTAGTGTTGCTTTTGTCATTTGGGGTAAGTCTTGGCCCCTTATGTCTGGATCACTGTATTAAGGTCTGCAAAAACCTGCTATCCAGCCATGTGGTCAGTTGTGTTTCTGTAGCTTTAAAGACTCTGCAGGTCGATATTGCTATTTGCAAACTCAGCTCAAATGCAGTTAACAATTGCTCCTCTACTTTATTTCAGTCACACAAACTGAAGATGTTATTTTATGTGTATCATTGTAGTTTTCATAGGACCAGCTTGATTCAGACAAGCCACCTGAATCGCCACGCACCATGGCAAATCCAGCAGTGCCCAGCAGAGAGCATGGGGAACCCATCACCTCACATCCCACATCGCCTAATTCATTTGTTGCCCCATCCCATAGGGGGAAGCGTTGGCTGCCTGGCTTCCACCCGTTGATCGCCATTGAAGATGGGAATTCTTCCATGTTGCCAAGGTGGTGGCATGTGTTGTTTCCTCTACAGTTTTACATCAGAGCACCTCCGGAAGTAGTTCAACATTGTGGGATGGGAGCCCGCAGGCTCCGTCATAAAACTGTAGAGGAAGCAGTGCATGTCACCAAAAGTCACACTGTCTGATGAGGTCATAATACTGTAGCTAGAGTGGTCAATTGGAGGTGCCATATGATGCAGTTCAATACAGTTAACTATCATGCAGTTAAATTGCATGATATGAATCTACACTGCCCATATAATATAGCATGAAGCTATATTATATGGCAGGGTAGATGGGACCTAACTTTAATGGTTATACAGAAGAAGCAATTTAGCATGTTACTTGTCACACAACCAAACTGTAAGCAAATATCTTCTGAAATTCTTTTTTCTACACCACTGCATCTTAAACTGTGAGTCCTGACCCCAAATAAGGTTCTCCCAAAATTTAGCAACAGTAAAGGGTTTCTGAAAGCTACCCATTTACACATATTTGTTAGCAACAATGTGCAGTGCTTACAGTGGGATATGCAGAAAATGCTTCAGCTGTATTCCATGAAAAGCAAAAACCAGCCTGTTTAGCAAGCCTTGCAAATACTGATTTATGATCAGTAAATATTTGATTTGTATACATATTTTGTATATATGTATATCTAAGGTCATGCAAAAATGTATCGGGCAGAAATGGGTGGAAACAGTTTTAAAAACCCTGTTCTACATCCATGCATTTTAAATTGTGTGTCCTGACCTCCTTGCCTATGTCCCTTCTTGCCTCTGCAGAAGTTGCTTCAGCTGTACTTCATAAAAAGGAAAACCGGCTTGTTTAGCAAGCCTTGCAAATGCTGATTTATTATCAGTAAATGTTTGGTTTTTACATTTATTTTATATACATATGTAGTCGAAGTCACATAAACATTTATTGGGCCTAAAGGGGTTGGGAAAAGCTTAGGAAGCCCTGTTCTACACAACATTGAAGATACAGAAGACATCTTCAGTTTTCACTCTAATAACTCTAACTGTAGAGGACTTTTCTCTGAAAACCACCAACCCATCTCAATGCCCCAAATTAGCATTTTTCTTGACAATTGCAGTAATTCCTAAGCAGTGGTCAACACTCCATTATATGCTGCTTTGTATTAGTAAAGGTAAAGGTTTCCCCTGACATTAAGTCCAGTCATGTCTGACTCTGGGGGTTGGTACTCATCTCCATTTCTAAGCCGAAGAGCCTGCATTGTCAGTAGACACTTACAAGGTCATGTGGCCGGCATGACTGCATGGAGCGCCATTACCTTCCCGCCGGAGCGGTACCTATTGATCTACTCACATTGGCATGTTTTCGAACTGCTAGGTTGGCAGAAGCTTGAACTAACAGCGGGCGCTTACTCCACTCCTGGGATTTGAACCTGCGACCTTTTGGTCTGCAAGTTCAGTAGCTCAGTGCTTTAACACACTTCGTCACCGGTATTAGTGCAACCTTTTTTTTCTGCTAGTGCCCTGTTCCTTAGGGATAGAAAGAATACTTGAATGTTTAAAAATGGCTGAAAACATGTTTAAAAAATTAGGAACCCTGACAAGAAGGATTATGGATTGGTGAAAATCTTTGCAGCTTGGAACACAAAATTCATCTGATTTTTTTAAAAAAATTGTTGACACAAAACGGCAGCGAAAATGCTGGTTTTTGTACAGAAAATGCTGGTTTTAAGGGGCAAAGAACCATGTCTGAATTCTGTACAAAATAAGTGCTGAACTCCAAAAACTGTTCAAAGGCTTCCTCTTTTTAAAGACATTCTTGAAGCAGGAATGAAATTGTTAAAATTATTTATTGCTTCCTTTGGGAATGAAATGAATGAAGAATTACATCCCTGCAATTCCCTCATGGGTAATCTGTCAAGAGACAGATAAACATGGCTGAAGTTGCCATGGGGCAGGGCCAATGTTGAAAGAGAGTACGTCTACCTCTATGCTCTCTCTTTCACCCTTTCTGACTCTGGCACCCTTTTCTCGCACACCTTGTTCCTCTCTCCCTTTCCGTACGATCTAATGGAGTGTTTCCAATGAGATCAGGCAGAAGGATGTTATAAATACCATAGCTGTTGCTCCTCTCCCGCAAAACAATTTTTTGTCTTACTCCATTTTGTCTTCCTCTTTAACAGAGGTGAGGAAATCCTGTTCCCATTTTCTCTAGTCTTCAGTAAGATGGCCAACTAAGGACAAAGGTCATGCGGGGTTTTGTAGTTCTCTATGGCTCTGTCTTTTCATCTGGCAATCATACTGTGTATAGGAAGATGGTGCTGGAAACAGTTATTTCAGGGTTCACACGATTGAACACAACTTTACCATAATTATCAGTGCCCTTTTATTTTGCAGCATAATTTTGTTAATTTGAAAGGCATGTTTCTATCTTTGCTTGGAAATGCAATCCCTGAAAAGGCTGCTAGGAGACAGAGCTGTGGTATGCTATGTGGTTTTGTTAAAATACCACAGCCCTATTTAGGCAATTAGTGAAAGAAACAATAGGAATAAGCCGGGTAACCCTGCCGCCTTGGTGCCACCACATTCCTTGGGTATGATCCAGTGTCACTCTCAAGCATGACTGATCTACTTTCATAGGTTTTGCAATGTAGAGATAGGAACCTTGTTCAATCAGAATTCATGTACCAGATGAGGTATGTGTTTGAACATGCATAAAAATAACTCTGTATGTTTCTGTGTTTTGTAACTCTCTGTATTAAATGTATGAACAAGTCTCCCATGTACTATCCTAGACAAATAAGAGGAACCTGACACATGAACATATGGATTTCCAGATACAGTCCATGGCACCAATTCTTTAAAGCAAACCAACCCTTCTTCCGTCTGTACGCACACAGAGAGAAACACACACACACACATTCTTCTATTTTCCCCCGCTCCATTTTAGCTTCCACCCACATTTTGCTCCGGAGTCAGCCAGTCAACGAATCTGAGATGCATCAGATCTTGAACGCTTGCTGGGATCATGCCAACATTCATAAACTAAGACCGTGCCTGCCTCAATATGACTAACATATGGTCTTAACAAATTTCAACAGCACTGTATATAAAAGGGGAGCTGATCCAGAAACTGTTTCTGGTGTGTGTGTGTTTAAAAATACCCTTCCTTCATCCCTCACAGGGTTTTCAGTATGGCACTGATTGTTGCTAGGATTTGGTTGTCTTTGAAATGCCCTGAGTAATGCTTATTATTTCTCCAAAATGAGAATTTTTTGTGTGCAGATTTATGACCTTCCCATTAGATTGTGTGTCAGTGTCTCCCAGAAACAGGCTCAGTACATCTTTGTGGTGATTACAGAAAAACACAGTCCTGGTTTCTTTCCTTATGAGAAAAGAGAACTATAATATACTGTTGGCTCTGACTCTTTTCAAAAACATTTTCCAGTAATAAAATCCTGCAGCAATATTCACAGAAAAGCACTCAACTTGTATTTAAACTTGAACCCTGCATAATTTCAAATGCTTTAAATATGCTGCACTCAAATTCATTTTTATTTGGAAGGGTACACTGTTTTGTGGAAAAATGAGTCATAAATGTTGTTGCAGCGGCTAGATTAAGTTGTTTAAATATTGGTGGAGATATATTCTCTTACACTCTCTTGAATAACCAGAGCTACATCTCTGCCTGTACATACCAGTACTTCATAAAAGCACTTCTGTTCATTAACTTAAGTCCTACCAGACAGCCTCTAGTTTTAAAAGCCATCTGGTGACTGATAAGAAATGTAAATACTTATCTCCCCTCCTAAGGCCAGTGGATCACAGCCAAATGGAGGATGAAAGCTTTAAACATGCTACCATCTTGGTTGTAATCGGCTGTTACACTGGAAGCAAGATTAATAATGCAATGTGGTGTAGGGGGAATGTCCAATTATCTTTCCTATTCAGCCTTTTAAAAAACTTCTGGATTTTTAGACCTCTAGTCTAAAAGCAATTGCAAGCCCTCCCTTTCGGGCCCTGTGTTTACTGATAACAACTAATTATACCTGCATAAATAGAATATCTAAACCGTGCTCAGAACTGAATCAGTGTTCTTTATTTATTTTTTATGTGGCATATCCTGTAATATACAGAATGTGTTGAACGTTTCCTGTTATCTGGATAGAAATAAGTAAACCTGGTGCTGTTTGTTTCCACTAATAGATCGATAGTTGTTTGTCACCCTTACCACCTTCTTTAGTTTCATACTTTGGTTGGATGCAGAGGCAGGGAAACATTATGAGGCAAACTAGAAATCCATCTTGTGTATAAGTTGACCTCATGTATTAGTTGTGGACAGACTTTGGGGCCAAAATTATGGATTTTGATAGGAACCATGGATAAGCCAAGGGTCATTCACTGGAAAGGGGAAAACACCAGCATTGACTTAGGGGGGCAGCTGTCCTTGACGAGCACTACTGCCATTTTCCCATCTCGGCATTAAAAAATGTGAGAAGTGAGGCCACAGCAGAAAAAATAGAGGATTCTCCCAGGATGAACTAAGCTTATGGTCCTTTTAAAGGTTCTCCAGGGATGGACTGAGCTTTTCACCACTCTACCCACAAAGGAGACAGTTTCTTTTTTGAGATACTCTCCCTACCGGTATATTTGTTGTTCTCAACCTGTGGGTCCCCAGATGTTTTGGCCTTCAACTCCCAGAAATCCTAACAGCTGGTCAACAGGCTGGGATTTCTAGGAGTTGTAAGCCAAAACACCTGGGGACCCACAGGTTGAGAACCACTGCCCTACATTGACCATAGATAAGTCAACCCAGGTCAATTTTTAAAAACTGAAAGGTCTAGATCAGGGGTTCTCAAACTGTGCTCCCCCAGATATTTTGGACTTCAGCTCCCACAGTTTCTAACAGCTGGTAAATTGGCTGGGATTTCCTGGAGCTGAAGTCCAAAATACCTGGAGGAGCACAGTTTGAGAAACACTCGTCTAGATTTTTACATGAGTATATACAGTACCTTTACTTTAGTACTTCCATTCATTACAAAATCACTTTAAATACTCTCAGCTGTCTCCATGTAAATGAATTTTTCTGACTAATAGTTCAAAGACATCCCAGTAGGGAGCTGCACAAGCAGTTTATTTAGTGAGTGTTTTCAAGAGGGTGCAGAAGCCTAACCGTCATCAGTTCTGATCTAACTAATACTGAGATTTTTTCAGAACTTTGCCTTGACTGTTATCCAGCCCTCCAAACAACCTAATATTCAGCCTTTTTCTCCCATAAGTTAGAAAAGTTGGGAATCATAAAGTGGACCTTGATCTGTCATTTTATATATGGGACACTGTTGGGATGGTCCTCTATAAGCCTGCACCATGCATCACATACTACTTTGCCAAAACCCTGGCAAGACAATTGCTGGTAGAAATTACATCTAGAATGCCTTTCTCTTCCAACACATTTATTTCAGATTCATAAAGTTGCAAAAACAACCTGCCCCTGAAAATATTTTCTGTTGAGAGAGTTAGCTTTAGATTTCTAGATCACAAAGTTCTGACTTAAAATATTTGGCTAGTTTAAATAAAAAAATAAAGCATCTATAGTACTTTCCCATGTGTCTCACTGTAAGGATGAGTTATCCTTATAGTGAACCAAGCAGCCTCTGTGAAATGCTATGGGTGCACATTAAGAGTGGAGTTTGCTGGATCTGAATCTGCAAACAATGATAACTTGGGAAGGGGAGGCGGGTGGAAACGCCTCAGACACCACAAACACTGTGACAGGTTGGGGAGACATTTATTTATAATGACAGAGAGGCTCTCATTAAAATGGAACCTCTCGCCATCTGGGTTTGGGTTTTCCTGATGTAGGGTCAGAGTCTTTCAGTACTTGAGATGAATAGCAATGTGTAATTTGTGTTGGATATTGCAGCCCAACTGCAAGCGTTTTGTAGTTACATTTGCAAGAAAACCAACTCTAACCACAGTCCCAGGGCACAATAATGAGCAAACTCTTTCCAGCTGCACTACTGTCTGCCGTAACCCATCTGAGCCCAGCCCTGAAAATCCTGCCACTTTAATTCTCAGTCTTGTCTTGGTGCTGGATGCCTGCCATTAGGAACAGCAGTGTAACTTTATCTAGAAGAAAATGCTTCCCTCCACCATATGGGGAAAATACACACAGGATCAGCTGGGCTATGCGTATATATCTGGGGTGGGGGTTGGGAGATGGATTGTTACGATGATAGATTTATCCTGATGAACAAAGAAAAATCAGGATAGGTTTCTTGATTTATCAAACCATGACATCAAACAAGGAAAGGTTTCTCCTTCAATAGAACTGAGTCCCAGTTTATATATTATGACAGAACAGAGGAAGGCAGCTCTCTACTGCATCACTCTAGTGATTTTTAGATCAGGGGATAGCAAAGTATGTTCCTCCAGATGTTGGACTGCAAGTCCAAGCTGTACTAAAAAGAATAGCTAGTGGTGACACATGATAGGAATTACCCTATTTACTCGAATCTAATTCTCACCTTTTTGACTAAATTACCTTTCCAAAATTACGATGCACATTAGATTTGCGAAATATGGTAGAAGCTCCTGACATAATCCCCATTCCACAAACTGGTTTATAGGGGTGTGCAAAATTTCATTTTTAATTAGTAAGTCGTATTTAATTCGTAAGCATTGTATATACAAACAGATATTAAGAAACACCGGGGGGGGGGAGCACCCCCATAAAAATGTAAGAATCAATATTCACGCAATGCTTTTTCATTTGAATTCCATAAAGCTTGGAAGTCTATCAAAATCAGTTTCATTTTCAGTGCAAGCGAGGGAAGCCAAAAAGGCTGCCATGCCTCTTTAAATTAATGGTGCCTTGCCTTGAGGAGATGAAAGCAGCAGGGTGGGACAAGCTGAGTGAAAGAGACTGGGAGAGCACAGGATTCTGGGAAATGTAGTTTGGGAAGGTAAGGAGCCCTATGGCAGGGAATTCAAAATACCCTGCCCGAAACTACATTTACCAGAATTCTGCTCAGCATCAGAAAGCTCTAATTAGGACAGATGAGAGATTTTTCTCTCCTAGCAACAGCCAGAATTCCAATAAATTGTTAAATCTGCAAAGTGGATGGACTGATTGATACTTCAATGCAAGTAAATAAATCAGTGCTGGGCTGATAAATAAATCAGTGCTGGGCTGGCCTAACTTGTTATACACTATTGGTTAATATGAGAGACATTCAAAGTAGTAACTATTGTGGCTTTAAAAATATTTTTGTCAAAACTTTAAGAAAAGTCCCAAAAATCATTACATATATGAATATTTCTGAAAGTTAGAGGGAATGATCCTCTGGTATCTTGTGTCATTGTATAAAAAAATCAAGATTTTTTTTAATGTTGTTTGTAAAAACTTTGAAAATTTCCCAAAATCCATGGGTGAGTGAAACGTTCTGAAATGTGATGGGCTAACGGTGGCAAATGTGTTCTATAATCGTAGCAAGGGTTTGCACCAAAACAAAATGATCATATTGCTAAACTAGTGTAATATTGGTAAATCACTTTTGCACTTTGACTATAGTGCAGGGAGAAGATGGAGAAGGAGGAGAAGTGGAAGAGAGGAAGGGAAACCCAGCAAATATAAAGAAAGAGATTGGATGTGCACGAATAATCAAGCATAATCAAAACTAAAAGGAACTGGAAGCGCTTGATACTTCTGGAGACTTTCCCCCTTTAAAGACATCGTTGAATACATCCAGTGTTAAATTATGGGAGTCCAGTTATGGAAATACTTTCTGCTAGCATTTATTCTGCTTGCTACCTCCTATAATAAATCTAATAGTGGCAGCCCAGCACTGGGCGTGCAAACATCCTTAAAGAGTTTAAAGCCACAATCAATGAAAGTTATGCTTGCCAACCTGTTCTCCATGTCAAATGGCGTTTTCTGTTACTAAGTGGCATTTCACTGCTAATTTTAGTTAATGGTATGCCCATAAAATGTTCATAGGAGACCTAGATTTAGTGTCATTCCTTCCCTTAATGAAAAAAAAAACTGTGGAAGAAATATAAATAAAATTTCTGTCACTTTCAAACTGGTAGCCAACCAATATGTCCATTGCTTTGAGTGTTGCTCAAAGTGGTGGTCCATGAAACCATGCCAGGCCACAAGCCTTTGGCTGCCAGTCAGCAGGGAGTTTCTAGGGAGTCAATGGGCACAAATATGGTAGCCGTGCACAACACATTAGGAAAAGAATGCCTGAGAGGGACTGGAAAAACTACTAGCAGGATGTGAATGAATGCAACTATATCCTTCACTTGAGCCAGTGGTTCTCAACCTGTGGGTCCCCTGGTGTTTTGTCCTACAACTTCCAGAAATCCCAGCCAGTTTACCAGCTGTTAGGATTTCTGGGAGTTGAAGGCCCACATTTTATGAACTACTGCCTTAAGCCTTCTGACAGCTGATAATACAAAGATATGTTGGCTCTGATACTGAAAGTGTCTCAGATAGTTCCAGTATCTGAGCTAGCAGCCATTGATGGGCCCATCCTCCATGAATGTATCCAATCTCTTTTATCTGTACTGAATCTCCTACAGTCTAGGATGACCGTGGGTTCTAGGATGAGTGATGCAAATATAGTATCCATGGGGCCAGTACCTGCCATTTCACATACTTATATCTGAAAAAAATATGTTCTCTCTAGGCATTTTTTACATCTTCCAGAGTGATCCTGTGATATACTACTGCTGGCAGTTGACCATAGAGATGCACGGAAGGACCTACAAGTACTAGAGAAGTGTTCTCTTCAGGCGTTTTCCAGTTCTTCCAGTATGATTCTATGTTATTCTTCTTGCAGAAGTAATTAATTTCAATTAGTTTCACTATCATCTGTGGTTTCACATTTCCACAGTAAGTCCAAGAACGTATTCCCTGCAGACATGGGGCTGTATTGTACATCTGTCATGCCTGCCTTCACTTCCTTTTTTGTAACCCGAACAGCCTTAAACAATGCTGTTTGCCCTCATAAATTACATTCTCCAATCCTTTGGCAATTTGGGTTGCCCTTTCCTGCACTTTTTCATTTCAGCAATATCTTATTTAATATAGTGATCAGAACACAGTATTCAAAATATGGTCTCACAAGTATTTGTATAAAAATAATACAATATTGGCATTTTTTATTTCTGATTTATTTTCTAATTATGCCCAACCATTTAAAAACATATCCAGCAGCCACACATCAGGTTGACATTCTCAAAGATAATCGATCAGAATCTCCTGGAACACTCCTAGCTCTCATTCGATTGGTGTGTATGTGAGGGTGTGACTCTCGGTGGGGTGTTTTGCCCCAGTATCACCAATTTGCACTTGTTTTCATGATTTTTCATGTGATCATTTTAAAGGCAATTTTCCCATTTCAGAGAGATGCTTTGTGAATTCTTTACAAAGGCTCACATTCTACATTGCCTTCTTAGTAATATATTTTGGCCTGCCCCCTACTCCAACCTACTTTACCAGGCTGCGACTTCTGCAAAAGATATAACTCTGTTCTGCTGATGATGAGAGTGCAGCAATATGTTTCCACCTCTCCTCCCATCATCAAGTGAGGTTGTGACAAAGAATTGAGAAAGGGAACTTGTGGCATCCTTGCTTGCTAGGGAAGGGTATGGTGGAAACATCCTTGGAATATATTACATCAAAATCATCATCATAATTTCCATCACCCAGATAAATCAGGAGAAATCTGACTGAAAGAAGTGACCAAATAATAATTCAGCAATAGCAAGAATCCCTCACTGCATGCATAAAACCCCATAAACAATGAAAAATGTGTTTTGAGCCTGAGATTAGTCACATATTCTATATTTCTGAAAAACAGATTCCTTTCCTACTTATGTTTGGTAATAAAACACAGGCTGAGAATCCTACAAGGTTGTTCCGTCCCCCAGGACGATGGTTTGCCTTACCTATTGGTCGTTTGTTTGTTTTCCCTCCTTTACATTTTGTTTGAGCCTCTGGCTGCAAAAGCCTAGGAAAAGTGGCTTGGAATCTGCAAGAGCTGGCTGCAGTTTTCTTTGCAGTTGGTTGGTCAAAGAGTGCAACATCTTAGGACCGCCCTTTTTACCAGGGTCTAGTCTCCATTTTAGAGTTTCATTCTGGCTATAGTCTTCCAACGTGCTGGAGCTGTGCAAGGCTAACTGGGACAAATCATCCTCAAAACCAGGCCAATCTAAGCCTATCCAAATTAGATAAGTATTGAATTATATTGATCTGGAATAGGAAATCTAGTTAGAGGAGCAGGGTTATTCTGTCGCTTCTAGAACTAATCTTTGCTGTAAAGATAGGGAAGGAAAGAGTTTCTCCTTCTAATATAGGCAGCGTGATTAGGGTATAGTGGTTTTATAATCACCTTTGCCTTCTGGAACCAGGGATAATTCTGCAACTAAAACCTATGGAAATTTGTTTCATTTTCTGCAACTTTAAGATCTGTGCCAGGTTTACAACCTTGTATGAATAAACATCCTTTTTTGAAGTTATCCAGACTCAGTCGTTCAATATCTATAGGACAGCTTATAGGGATTTGCAGTTCGCCCGGATAAAGGACAGCACGTTTCAGTTTTATAGTTTTTTATTGTCCGGCGGACGGCACAGTTTTGAGGACGATCAGCGGTTTTCCGCTTGAGCTAGCCTGCACGGCCATAGAGACTTTGATTTTGTTGGTCTGTTGCAGTGAAAGCTTGCTGCCAGGCCGAAAGGCAAGTGAGAGAGTGGGGCTCCATTCCTTCAGCCTCTGCAGTATCCTGCTCTTCAGCTGCGGCTGTTTCTGCAATTGCACGGCTGTGCAAAACCCAGCAATCTACCCCGAGCTCCTTCGGCGGCAGGTATCGAGCCGCGGAGCTCCAGCAGCAGTCTTTGGGCTCACACAGAGGTGGTGAGTCCAGAAGCACCAGGCCGGGACCCAGATAAGCCTGGCAACTCCAAAAGAAAGTTCCGGCTGAGTCTTCACAGTGGCTAGGATCTCGGCCGGGACAGTCGCCTGGCGGTGGTGACCTGCCTCTTCGTCCTGCGGTGGTGACCTGCCTCATCGCCTGGCGGTGGTGACCTGCCTCATCGTCCTGCGGTGGTGACCTGCCTCATCGTCCTGCGGTGGTGACCTGCCTCATCGTCCTGCGGTGGTGACCTGCTTCATCGTCCTGCGGTGGTGACCTGTTTCATCGACCTGCGGTGGTGACCTCCCTTCACAGCGGGGAGGAGGCGTCTTTTCTCTCCTCCTTTCCAAAGCCAGCCTCGGTGCTCCTTCGGCGGCAGGCCTCGAGCCGCAGAGCACGAGGTGCTTGAAAATTAGGCGAAGTCGCCATTTTGGCAGTTTACGTCACTCGGGCAAGGGAGGTATCAAGTGGCAAGTTGCTGTCAGTTGGCATTTTGCAGCTTGCCCACCAAAGTTTGGCGCCAAAGGCCACAATCTTTGTAAAGTATAGTTACTTAGTGATATATATTGCTATGGTTAAGTGCTGTGAATTGTATTATATATTGAATTTGCTTTTATTGTAAATTTACTTGCAGGTATATTGCATTTGCCTTTGTTGTAAATTTACTTGCTATTAAGAATACATAATGTCTATGCAATTTCAAGATGATACAGATGGTATACCTCCTTCTGAGGCTGAAGGTAGGAATGAAAGGCCCCAAAGGATAAAGCACCCTTCAGCCAAAATGCTAGCCCATCTAATAGACGAAAAGGAGCTCCTCCATGTGAGGTTAGGTTCGGCATGGGAGCGCATCACAACATTAATGGACAGAATTGAGAGCTTGGGTATTACAAGGGTGCCATCCATATTACAGACAGACCTTGAAGAGACCTTCGGTATTTGGAGGGGTTTGGTGTCTAAGATAGTCCAGGTCCTCGAGCGCATTAACGCCAAGGATTCAGAGTTAGAAATAGTGAGTGTCTTAGCTGACACTAATGAGAAAGAAAATAAGGTGAGGGCAATTCTAGATGCCTTGGAATTTAGTTCTCCATCTGTTAATTTAAGGTCTGAGCCAAAAGGAAATCAGTCTTCCTTAAGCAGCCATGAGACTAATCTTTTAAAATCACCTGCTGTGGCACTTAGTCTTAAGTCCAACCGCTCTAGCCAGGTATCTAAACTAAGGGAGTGTGCATCATCTAAACATAGCCACTCTAGCAAGTCTTCTGCTGCTGGGAGTGCCATCTCTTCCCTAGCTGCCTTGCACATTAAGGAGGCTGCACGTCTAGAGCTAAAGAGCAAGGTAGCGGGGGCGGAGGCTGATGCTAAGGCAGCTGATCTCACCCTTCCCTTTAAAGAAGAAGAGCAACGACTGCAAATAGAACAGGCCCGTAGACAAAGCGAAATGCAAATGGAACAGGCCCAAAGGCAAGGTGAAATAGAAATGCTTAGAATAAGGATGGATGCTACTGCCAAAAAGGTAAGGGCTGAGACTTTGGCCAAGGCCCTAATTGAGCCACTCACAGAAGAAAATGTAAGTCAGTTGCCGAAGCAGGACCCTTCTTCCAAGGTGCTTGTGCATCTTAATAGCTTAAACAGCCAGTTTTCGGATGAGGAACAGGAAGACTTCTCTCCTTACCCAGAGCAGGGCCCCAAAGTCACTTTTGAGTTTCCTGCAGAGCAGAGCGTCATAGCGGGGAGCTCACCCTTGCTCGAGCTACCTGTGCCTCCTGCTAAATCTCTAGGTCAGTCAATCAGGGCCTCAAGGCCGAGTGCTAGTTGGCCCTTACAGACAGCTGCACAGGGAGCCACCGATTCGTCAGTGGTCGATGTCATCCCTCCAAGAGGCCAAAGGTTGACGCAAGGTGCACGGTGGGAGTCCACTCCACAACAGCAAACTCCTCAATTGTTCCCTTCGACGCCAGAGTCCCAGCTTGTCTCCATCATCAGAAGCCCCAGAAGAGATCTTAAGGACAAGGGTGTCGAAAAGTTTTCGGACAAGCCTGAGGAATTTCTTCTCTGGAAGGCCACCTTCCAGAGAGCAATCAGAGACTTAAAGTTATTGCCTGAGGAAGAACTGACTCTTCTGGCTGCATGGTTGGGCCCAGCCTCATCCTCACAAGTTAAGAAGATCTACGCAGCCCACGTAGCCGATCCCGACAAAGCCCTGGAAAAGGCCTGGGCCAGGTTGCAGCAGAGGTATGGGGCCAGCACAGAGATTGAAGCATCTCTTATGGACAAGCTCCAAAGGTTCCCAGCTTTAAAACTCAAAGACTTCAAACTCTTGTGGGACCTCAGCGATCTCCTTACGGAATTAGAGTCGGCCAAGGAGAATCCAGAACTGCCCGGTTTGAAGTGCCTCGATCAGCACCTGTCCCAGAGGCAGATCTTGACCAAGCTGCCCTTCACTTTGCAAGAACGCTGGGGACAGGAGGTCTTCAACTACAAGGAGGCCCACTCCCAGGCATACCCTCCATTTTCTCATTTGGTCCAGTTCATCACCAGGGTGGCCAGAGAAAGAAATGATCCGCAGACGGGCCTCCCCACCTTATACCAAGGGACCCAGCCAGAGAAGGCACCTGAAGTGGACAAGAAACCACCTAGAGAGGCCAATAGACCTGTCAGCGTAAAGGCAGTCGAAACTCAACACAAGACTGATGAACCCAGGTCGGAGGTAAAAGAGTTGCTTTGCCCTATTCACCAAAAGCCTCACAGCTTGGCCAACTGCAGGGAGTTTAGTAGAAAGACATACAAAGAAAGGCAACAGCTAGTTCAAAAGCAGGGAATCTGCTTTAGATGCTGTGGAGCAACTCCACACTTTGCATCCAACTGCAAAGAAAACATCAAGTGTGAGAAATGCAACAGCCTCAAGCATTGCACCGCAATGCACAACTCCAATATCATCTCCCACCCCAAAGAGAACGCTTCACCAAAAGAAAAGTCAGCAGTCGAAGACACCGACAAGCCAGCCGCACCAGAGATGCAGGTGGAGGTCTCAGCAGTCGCCTGTACAGAGCTGTGTTCTGACTCGCAACAGTTAAGAGTTTGTCATCCTATCTGCCTAGCAGATGTATATCCAGCCAGAAGACCTTGGCTTAAAAAGAGACTTTACGTGGCTTTGGATTCACAGAGCGACGCCTCCCTAGCTACTCCAGAGTTCTTCCGCATGTTTGACCTTAAAACCAAGATGGTCAATTACACCATGACTACATGTGCAGGAAAAAAGAAGTTGCAGGGTCGCATAGCATCTGGCTTTGTTGTCTCCTCTTGCGACCAGAAGAGACAGTTCAAGTTGCCAGACCTGATTGAGTGTTCCTCCATCCCTCGGAACAAAAAACAAATTGTAACTAGAGAAGTTGTGGAGGCTCATCCACATTTGCGACGGTTAAAGAATGCCATACCAGCCTTTCAGCCAGATGTGGACATTGCCCTTCTGCTTGGTGCGGACTGTCCGAACTTGTTCTATGTGAACGACCAAGTTAAGGGACCTCCAGGGGCGCCCATTGCTCAGCTGCTACCACTAGGCTGGACAGTTACAGGCCCAGTGTGCATAAACAAGATGCACCCACCATCGTCGTTGGACTCCAATCAAGCACAGGTGCTTAAAGGTGGACGTCCTACACTTGTGCGCAGTTGCCTAAGTCACATCTCAGTCTACTGCCAAGCAATAACTCCAGAGTATTCCTCCATCTTCAAAGTCTCTGAGAGAGACGAAGCCACAGCGCTCTCGAAAGATGAGCAAAGGTTTTCGGACATTATGAATGCTCAAGTCTCACGAAGTGCAGAGGTGAAAGTTTGCAAGATGACCACAGAAATCAAGATGGGCCAAAGATCTTGCCTGGAACCACACCGTTTTGAACGTTTTTCGGAGTGGCACAGTCTTCTTAGAGCAGTAGCTAGGCTTATACATCGTTTAGCTTGCAAAGATAGTGAGCCTTTACAGGTCCAGGATATGATAAAGGCTAAGAGCGTCATATTCAAGTCAGTACAGAGATCTGCTTTCAAGCAGGAAATAGCTAGGCTAGAGCAAGGGCTCAACATCCCTAATCAAAGTCTTCTAAATGAGTTAAACCCATTTCTAGACAAGGAGGGTATTTTGAGAGTTGGAGGAAGGTTAGCCAAAGCTAAACTCAAGGCGTGCATAAAAAACCCCATCATCATACCCCCTAATAGTCACACTGCATTGCTGCTCGTTCGGCATCACCATGAAAGGATCCATCATCAGGGTAGAACTCTAACTGAGGCAGCCCTTAGAAATGAAGGTCTGTGGGTAGTTAATGCCAAAAGGTTGGTCAACAGTTGTATTTTCAAATGTGTTAAATGCAGGCGCCTTAGGCGAAACTGTCAAAGTCAGTTGATGGCAGAACTACCTCAGGATAGGACTTTGACAGACCCACCCTTTTCCCATGTGGGAATCGATGTGTTTGGTCCTTGGGAGGTTGTCACTAGGAAAACCAGGGGTGGTGTTGTAAATAACAAGAGGTGGGCAGTTTTGTTTACTTGTTTAGTAATACGAGCTGTCCATATAGAAGTCATAGAAGGGATGGACACTTCATCATTTTTAAACGCATTAAAAAGGTTCATAGCCCTCAGAGGGCCAATTAAGTCAATTCGGTCGGACTGTGGCACCAATTTTGTAGGTGCGACCAAAGAACTCAATTGTGTGTCTAGGTTTGGGAGAGACCCAAAGGTTCAGAACTTTACGAATACTGAACAAATTATGTGGACTTTCAATGTTCCTCACGCCTCCCACATGGGTGGTGTTTGGGAGAGGATGATTGGTATTAGTCGCAAAATCCTTAATGCCATGCTTTTGAGTCATAGGTCATTGACGCATGATGTTTTGGTGACACTTATGGCGGAAGTTACCGCAATTATCAACAACCGGCCGCTGGTTCCCCTTACCAGTGACCCTGAGAACTTACAACCACTGACTCCTGCACTTATTTTGACACAAAAGGTGCCAGGATGGAAGGACATCATGTTGCCAGTTCCGGACGGAACTCACCGTGCTCTGTGGAAACAGGTGCAGTCCTTGGCCAACCACTTTTGGAAAAGGTGGAAAGCTGAGTACTTAAGCCAGCTTCAAGCTAGAAGAATCTGGCAAAGCCCACAGGACAACATTGAGGTTAACAACGTTGTGTTGTTAAAGGACAAAGACTTGCCCCGCCATGCATGGCCCATGGGCATTGTATTAAAGACCTTTCCTTGCCCGGATGGTAAGGTCAGGAAAGTTCAATTAAAGACTTGCAACAGAGGCAAAGTGTCCATTTTGGACAGACCAATTAGTGACCTCGTGTTGCTTATTGGAGATGTTTAAAGTTCTAGTGTTTGTATTGTTGTGTATACAAAGGTGTTTGTATGTTTTTGATTGGTAAATTCCCACATCCTGGGAATTTAGCGGGGAGTGTTCCGTCCCCCAGGACGATGGTTTGCCTTACCTATTGGTCGTTTGTTTGTTTTCCCTCCTTTACATTTTGTTTGAGCCTCTGGCTGCAAAAGCCTAGGAAAAGTGGCTTGGAATCTGCAAGAGCTGGCTGCAGTTTTCTTTGCAGTTGGTTGGTCAAAGAGTGCAACATCTTAGGACCGCCCTTTTTACCAGGGTCTAGTCTCCATTTTAGAGTTTCATTCTGGCTATAGTCTTCCAACGTGCTGGAGCTGTGCAAGGCTAACTGGGACAAATCATCCTCAAAACCAGGCCAATCTAAGCCTATCCAAATTAGATAAGTATTGAATTATATTGATCTGGAATAGGAAATCTAGTTAGAGGAGCAGGGTTATTCTGTCGCTTCTAGAACTAATCTTTGCTGTAAAGATAGGGAAGGAAAGAGTTTCTCCTTCTAATATAGGCAGCGTGATTAGGGTATAGTGGTTTTATAATCACCTTTGCCTTCTGGAACCAGGGATAATTCTGCAACTAAAACCTATGGAAATTTGTTTCATTTTCTGCAACTTTAAGATCTGTGCCAGGTTTACAACCTTGTATGAATAAACATCCTTTTTTGAAGTTATCCAGACTCAGTCGTTCAATATCTATAGGACAGCTTATAGGGATTTGCAGTTCGCCCGGATAAAGGACAGCACGTTTCAGTTTTATAGTTTTTTATTGTCCGGCGGACGGCACAAAGGTGTTGTGTAACTTTTTGGCTATTAATAAACAAATCTTTATGCCAGCATTTTGATTTTTTGATTCTAATGAACCAGCATGACTTCAGACACTAGCCCAATTAATTTTAAAGCTTTATTTTCCTGGCCATTACAAAATCATGAATTAACCCCTCGTACACACATCCATTTCTCTGTTAAATTCACTCTCAAGCGGCAGTTGGCTAGATGGATTAATGATTGCTTTTCCTCTGTAGCACATCTGCAGTTTGAGATGACTGCTAGCTTGCTAAAATACTTTTCAGCTTCTGCCACAGTAATTGGCAGTGTACAAAAATCTATAGAACTATGAACAGTTCACTTAAAATTAGTTACAGTTGTTTCTTGTAAATCTAATTTACAAGATCTAATTTAAGCTCCTATTCGTTTCCAAAAGTAGACTTGATGTTTTTTCAAGTGAGACATTTCACAAGAAAATTTTTCAGAAAGATCTGTAGTGTAGTTATGAAGCAGACTTTTAGTAGCTTCCAGTTTTCTGAGCTCTTTTGCCATGTCTTTTACAATTGAACAGAATGTAAAATAATGTCATTGCCTGCTTTGAATATATGCTGCCATGTGCAGATGATGCTGCCCAAGGTTGCACTGAAACTGTCGCTGTGAGTGACATGGGCAACTTCCCATTACAAATTGAGAACAAAGTGCGAAGCTAGTTTGTGATAAATTAACTCAGCGAGGGAGGAGAGGAGAAGAGTGGTATGAATCTTACTGTTCTCAAGTAGCCCCAGGTAAAAGCAAACTGCGGCAGCATTTCCTGATTTGCGTGTTATTCCTCATTAATAACCATTGACATCTTGAACAGATCTGTTGTAGCTTTGCCAAACTTCAGCCAGTTTTTATTTGTGAAATGTCGGGTGTTATGTAAGTTATGCTTCCATTGTTATGACTTTGGAAATGTGGCAAGATGCAATTTTTGCGGAAACAGAGCTGCAAATCGATCATTCCTGGAGGTGGGTCCCTTTATCGGACTTTAAGGGGGTATAGGCAATAACGGGATCCTGAAAACAACAGGATAGTCCTTCTTGAACAACGGGCCTGCGCAACCTGTGATCCTCCAGGTGTTTGGGACTCCAACTTCCAGAAGGCCTGGAAGTTCAAGCCCCAAAACACCCAGAGGGCCATAGGTAGTACAGGCCTGTTGCACAACAACACTGGAGAAAACAAAATGGGAAACATGAACTGTGTTGTGTAGCGGTGTCTGTAGAATTGGTTCACACTTAAATTGCATTCATTCAAGGAGACACAATTTCTGACCAAAAAGGCCAACTCCCACCAATTTTGAGAAGCCTTGGCCTGTCTTCCCTCCCTCCCTCCCTCCCTCCCTCCCTTCCTTTCTTCCTCATTGTGCCCTTTCCCTAGTGTTTCCATTTTACACAAAGCTAGCCTAATGTGTAGGTATAGAACCTTTTTTCACGAAATTGACTTCAAAAAACCCTAGGTTCACTTATTGAAAGGTCAATGTAAGTACTATACCTTAAAATGAGAACTTAGTCTATTCTGAACTGACTCCCTTTAATTTATCTGCTTGTAGTCTTCTTGAATGCTTGGATGGGGAAAAGATGGTGTTGGCAGTCGGGGTGTCTGACTCTGACTCTTCAGAATGATCCTTGACTTATCTGTGGGTCATATCCAAATCCATAATTTTGGCCCCAAAACTTGCTCTTGACTTATACATGAGGATATATGGTAAATTCAGCCCTGTGGACAACCTCTTTAAAGTTCAGACAAAGCAACCCTAGTATCATGAAAACTACCAGCTGTCTCTGGGAAGAGTATGTTATGTGTTTAGATTATGGCGTGTGTGTTTGTAGGCATGAGCCAGAATAAGCTCATCATCCTGGTTTGTGTTCACTCTGGTCTATGGCATGTAGTCTCCTGTGTTCTAGCCCAGAACAAGGTCCATCAGTTTTAAAAGGCTACCTTTTTAAAAATAAAAAAGAAGTGGCTCATTTTTTTCCCCTATAGCATGCTGCACTGATTTGATAGCCTTGAGCTACTGGGTTAGAAAGGAAACAAATTGATCCTACCCCCACCCCTTTTCATCCTGTCCCCGAATAACTTACAGTCATGGAGGGAAATGTAGTAATTAATTCACTGGAAGTAATGTAAGTCTCTGAATCATAAATTCTTCTCAGAAAGCATCATAGTGCACCCCCCTCTCAAAACTATCATTTACTTATTTATTCATACTGTCCCGATGGATTCCAGAAAAATGAAGTGTACATGTTTACACAGCCAGTGTAATGACTCATTTCTATGTCTTATGCACCTATTAGCAAGTGTTAGAATATTTATTCATACAAAGGGGTGACTATGCTTAACACAACTTCTGGAGTCCACAGTAGCCTGTATGAATCATCCTGCTCAATAAGGAGAAATAAAGGAGTGAAAGCTGAAGATCAAGACGTAAATTGTAAATTATAGGCTTCTTTCAAACATATATACAACACACGCTAGATGGAAGATGACAACTTTTGTCATTTTGCAGCTCATTTAATCTGGAAGGCCCACATGCTGGGTTGCGTAGCCAAAGTTAACATCTGCACTTTAGCTAGTGTATCCTTTTGGTGTTGGCATTTGCCCTGCGACCACAGCGGCTTCTATGGCTCAGCCATTCTAATGGCTTGGCAGCTTTCTTCTTCCCTCAGGCTCTACAGGACAGTGAGAGGACAGCCCACCCCTGGACACTGGGAGAGTTGTCTCAATGAATGACACACTATGAGTGTTTTGGAAGTAATTTGCATTGCTTCACGGTATCATTGGCTAGGCCCTTTTTACTCAGATTCTCAAGTGTACAATCTTGCCATCTGGGCTCTAGATAACCATAAAAACGTATCTGGAATAATACTTTTCTTGTTTCCTCCTCCTCTTCTTTTTCTTCTGAGAAGTATGCATACTATTCTTTCTGCCTTATTGCTCTCAAAATTGTAAAAAGTCAGACTTGTGTTCCTTTTGTAAAATTTGGGATTTTAGGGTTTAGGTCTCAATGAAGGATGCATTTATGTTTCTCATATATCTATTTCCCTTCTGCTTAAAAAATTCCCACGAAATGAACCATAAATCAGACAAGCTTGGATCAGAGATTTTATAGTTGTAGTCCAAAATGGTAACTAATGGACAGTTAGCAGAGGGATTCTGGGAGATGTTTCCAAGCTATATTTCTGAGCCCTGCTTCAGGGGCTTGACAGCTCCAAGACTTCCTGTGCAGTAAAGGTGACTTGGATGGTAACGTGAGCACCTAAAATTTGGTTTTGGGGGGAATATACAAAAAACTGAATTCAGCAAACAAACTGACTAACATCCTCTTCAGTTTTTAGAATGTCTATCTCAGTCACTGGCAGTCGTTGTACCCATTCAGTGATGGAGATAGGCCTCCAAACCCTCCTTAGAAACCAGGCAACCACCGCAACATAGCAATTTCTGAGGAATTGAAGAACAGGGTGATGAATGAAGAAGTGTCCAGGCCTCTTCCAGGAGCAGGGCACTTTATAACCAGCAACAGTAACCAGATCCCATAGGGGCCATGCTGATCAATGTCAGGGCTCTTCTTCACTGACTTCTCGGCAACTTGGAAATCACTATGTTGATGCAGCTGCCTGACTTCTTTGGTGGGTTTGTGGGGGGTCATGTTGAGAGATATAGCTATGATGATGGAGTTCTGTTGTTGTAGCCTATGTCATCCAATGAAGCATCTCAGCCATATATTCAAACCTATATGTGCAAGCTGATATATCCTTGGCGGACCCACACTCTTCATGGAGCAAGAGTTGGCCACAGCTCCCTGCTGAACAATATGCTTGGATCTAAACATAGATTTGCTGCTGGCCAGTGAAAAAGTAGATGAATGGCTCTCACTGACCTTCCTTCCTCCCCTCTTAAGTTAATTGCTCAATGGCTCAAACCTTTGGGAAAGGATATTCTTCAATCATGTGGGATGTCACAGTGCTTTTCTTGTATCAGTTTGCTATCTCTTAGCCTTGGTGAAAAATGAACCCAAGTGAGAATACATCTATAAGCACCAGATAACGTGCAAGGTATGGCTTCTGATGCATTTAACTTTTCCGAGTAAACCAGTGCACAGAAAGTGTACACTTTACAGTAAGACCAGAAATTTCCTAGCATCCTTATATGTGATAGAAAATAGTTTTTAGATTCATTTTTGGGGCTTCAGAAAAATATCTGGTATTTCTCTTAATTTAAAGGATGAGCTATTTCACTCATTTCTCTTGAGTTTTGGGGAAAAGCACCGTTTCAAAATGCCTTGTAATTAAAATATCAACTGTATATAAAGTCGAATTTATTGAAACATGGAGAAATAAATCTTCCTTCCTTGCCTGCTGGTGGCACTTTTGCAATTCCATTCCATAAGAAAGGAAGCTGAACCAAGACATATGGTCAGCATCAGCCCGGATGATTAATTTTGAGATGATGCACTTATTAATCCATGTGGAAAGCGGGAAGCTACCATAGAACTGGTTGTAATTAGCCAGCCACAAAGAACCAGACTCACTCCAAACCCAAAGCTTAAAAAATATGGCATTTTGGAATGATTACATCCCACAAGGATTTGCATTTGTTGATGAGTCCCCAAGGTTAAGATCCAAACCATAGTGTAAAATCGACCCTCAATTATACCTTTTTCAGAGGGAGGGAGATCAGTAGCAGGTGGTGCCTGGTATGAAAGCCTCATTAAAACACCTTCTGGTTGAATTTTGCAAATGAAAAATCACCAGATGGAGGCCTTTCTCTACATGGACACCTTACCACCAACGAGAGTTTCACCTGACATGTCACAGAGTGTACTTACCTCCTTTTCACCTAACAAGGATCCGAGGTTCAAAAGAGGATATATAAGGACAAATTGGACTCAATTATGAATCCATTCTTATACCAGATGCCTAGAGAAGTTGTTCGTTGTTAAGCCTGGAGACAGGTTGCTTTTAATCACCCCCATCCCACTCCCTGCCCCTTTTCACAAAGCTAATCTAATTGTCATCTCTTTGCAGGCTGCGGATTCCAGTAAGAGATGTTTAGCCCTTCCTGCATTGCCTCTTGATGCATTTTTGAATGGTTGCAAATCTGATATAGAAGCTAATGATGCTGAAAGTTGCTGAGAAATTGGAAATCATCTCTCCCGCCCCCCACCACCTCCTGCCTTTTCGCCACCTCCTCTATACTGTCTGATAACTAGATGAGCCAATTGTACGAAAAGAGCATTTCCGCCATGTGGGTGCTGCTGAGCACATGGAAGCCAAGGAGAAAAACTGACTTCTCACACCTCCGCTTTTTTCCCCCCTTGTCTTCCAGCACTTTGGTAGAAGTTGTGATTTACAGCAGGAGAACAATTGGCAAGCTGCGAAGTGTAAGCAAAGTTGATGTTTTTTGAGAGGAGGCTTTGTCACCTTCCACAACCTCCTGAGTGGGAGGGTAGTTCAGTGGCTTGGCTTTGGGATGGGATCCAAATCATTAAGTGTGGAGCTATGCAACTGGAGTCCCCCTCCACTTTTTTTACAGTTACGTTGTGTGTTTTATGTTAAGCTACTTTACAGGGGGAAAAATACCACCCACTAAGTCTGTTTCTTAAATCAAGAAGGTCATGCTTATTTAATGCTTAGTGTGAGAGTGGGAGGGGAGAAAAAGTTAAGAAAATAAAACCTTTACATAAACACACACACACAAGAGATCAACCACAAATGGAGGTTGCTTTTTCATCCAAATTCTAAAGTTTTTCTGCCCTTTTCCCATCAATGGCAAGCATGTCCAGTTGCTGAAAATATCACACTTCCCAGATTTGATGATCTTACTCTTTGAGTACTCCCTAATGGAACAACCTGTATGTATAGTGGGTCCTTGGTATCTGTTGGGGTTTGGTTCCAGGAACCCCCCCCCCCCCCCGAATACCAAAATCAATGAATGCTTAAATCCCATTTTATACAAAAGTGAAATGATGTTTCATATACAGAATTACAAAGTCAAGGTTTTTGGATTTTTGAAAAAAAATCAAGCTGTGAATGGTTGAATATGTAGATACAGAATCCATGATACAGAGGGCGGACTGCATGCTTTCCCAATCCCCTTAAAGTAGTGTTGCTTTAGGTCAGGGGAAATATGTGAAGAGCAGGCAATAAATGCCATGGACTAAAAATCCAATTGAAAACTGTAGTCTTTAGAGGGTTGTGGAAATTAAAATGAAGATGACAAACACTTTCTTTCTCTCTGCCATCATTGTGAACAGAATCATCCAGAGGGACTGTTCTGAGTTATAAAGGGGCTATTAGAGCCTGAACATCATGCTATCTGCAGTCTGTTGTGAATTATTGACATGGTGTTTTATGGATAAAGCCACTAACATCTGATCCTACTTAGAGACTATAGTTAGAACAGAGCTCATGCTGTGGAGTCATTAGCAAATTTTTCTTGGGTTTGCTTGTATCAGTTTCAGATGACTTCTGTAAGATGAGGTGTACACAACCACATGTATGGCAGACTCATTCTCTCCCATCATATTGGATGGCATAATCATGAGGAAGAAACTAAAAGGAATCAAAAACTCATAGTTGGGAGAGAGTAATTATTAGCCTTCCTTAAGAAGGCAGGGTGATTCCTGGGGCAAGGGGTGGTTGTATTTTCTCTCTCTCTTCCATTTTTAGAGAAATGAAACTGAGCCTGTGATGGTTTCTTGGTTCCAGATGGCTCTGGGATGCAATTAAAAAGATCTTTCTTGTCTGGCTGCCATCCTGGACTGAATCTCATTCACACAGCTACCTCAAACTTTGTTTGGCACCCTCGGTTTTTAATCATCACTTGACTTTAGCCAGCAGAGATAGCCATGGGACTGTGGAACAGTATGCCCAGAACTCTATAGGAAACAGCTTTTTGCACTTGTCCACCACTACCAGGAAAAATAGAAGCCATTGTAATGGGCCTTTGTTTTATAATGATGATCAGGTGGAGAGAGTACCATCATACTAACCAGACTTCAGGAGCCAATGAGCACTGGTGAGCTTTAGATGGCTGCTGTTTACCTAATACACATTGACCTCATTTGAATAAAGGCAATGGAAGCTGGTAGCCTCCATGTGAGTAAGACTCCCAGAGTTAGTCTGAATTTTACAACCTGTCCAAGGTGCTGAACATACTTAAGGATAGGGTTCAGCAACTTGAATAATTTTTGAAAAAGGAAAACCCTTATGATGTATGAGTGGATCCTTGTAATGTGAAAGGGATTGAATAGTCAAGGTTTATGAGGTGGACCAGACTTCCTTCTCGGATGACTATGGAATTGAAATTGAGAGCCAAGAATAAATAATTTAAGTAAAATCTGGCAAACTAGATAATATGGCAATCCAATTCCAGGGGTGGGGGGAACCCTAGACCATTTTGACAGACATCAAAATGCAGTTGTTGCTACCAATAGCATGCATGACATATTGAATTTTTTTCTCCTACTATGCTGGTGCTGGAGTTTGTGGAGGGGTTTACCTCAAGCCTTCTGGGAATTTATTTTCTCTGAAGCCCCAGCGCCCCTGCAGCATGTTTGTATCAAATACTTTGTTAACAATGTACCACATTTTACTTCCTGCCTGGTCACCTGCCTGATCACATAGATTCAGCAAAACGCAATGCCGAGTCTTGCTGATTTGGTTCATATTGCATTGTATGGTGGTCAGAGAAGAAGATAAATGGCTGCTACATTAGATTTGGGCTGGTTTATGTAATGTTGATTACATTTCAACATAAGGTTTCTAACCACAAATGAAAATAAAATCAATAACACTAGTAAAGAGTAGACTCCCCTGAGGAGTGGAAGCTGTTCAGAAAAGTCTTGCAAGCTCCGTTCTTCTCTCTATCAGCCACATAATGACTGCTTTAAGGGCTGGCTATCGTTAGACCACCTTTCCTTTATTAATGCAACCACATATGTCACCTGCATCTCTTCCGCTCTGCAGATATCTCATGTGTACATTTGCCCTGCATTACTTCATTAAGATTCTGCAAAGGACCTACATGTGTACATGAACCTATAGTTTGAAGTTTTTGTGAGCAAGAAAAGAGAGAGCTGAAATATTTCAGGGAGTTCCCAATTCCTTGGCATGGTTATCTGACATTGCAGTTAAGAAGGAAAACTCATTGACTGAGATCCTAAATTGCCAGCATGTTGTATAAATCTCTATAAATGCATTATGCTCTGCAACCTTTGTGTTGAATGGCTACAATGCCGTATGAAACAGTTTCACTGTCTACGAGTTTATTTCTGGGAAGAATTTAAGGTATTGGTTATGACCTTCAAAGCCCCACATGGCGTGGATTCAGACTAGCTAGGGGTTCATATACATTGTAAAATTAATGCGGTTTGGCCCCTCTTGAACCACCATGGCTCAATGCTATGGAATCACAGGAGTTGTATTTTACAAGGTCTTCAGCCTTCTCTGCTGAAGGTTGCTGCTGCCTCATCAACTACACTCCCATGATTCTATTGTGTTGAGCCATGGCAGCTAAAGTGGTGTCAAACTGTATTAATTCTACAGCGTACATGCACCCTAAGATACTTTATTTCCCCTTATGTGGTGGCCCAGCTTCTAAGGTTTTATGGAAGGGCTTTCTCTCATTCTTTCTCACCAGGCATTACAGCTCTGTCTGGTGAGAAAGCAGATAAGAGCCTTCATAGTAGCCGAGAATAGGTCGGAGTGGCCTTCGGAGAAGAATGTGGGAGATGAAGGTTTTTCCAGATCGAGCCACCTTAGATTTCAAAACAGTTGTAAGACCTGGAAAAGAATGCTATGGAAGGGACTAGATGAAATCCTCAACTATAAATATAAGCGATGAAACACCAATGTCAGAATCATCCATATACACTCTTTCCAATTTCTATGTATAGTTGTGAATGTTGAACAGTGAAGAAATTTGAGAGAACCAACCAAATTGAAATCTCACGGTTTAAGAGAGAACTGGGAATGCTGTGGACTGCTAAAAAACAACAACAAATGATTGGGCCCTAAAGCAAATCAGGCTTGAAATCTAACTAGAAATCAAGACGACTAAAGGGAGGCTATTGTAATTAGGGTGCAGTAGGAGATGATACGACTCATCAGTAAAATGGAAGGCAGCTGGAAAAAGTGAAGATCATATTGTAGATGGATTGATTCAGTCAAGGAAACCACAGTGGGTCTGCAAAACCTGAGCAGGACGGAGGATGACTGAGATTCACGGAGGTCTCCCATTCATAGGGTAGTCATAAGCAATATCTGACTTGTGACAAATAATAGGAACATATTTTTAAACATAATCTATTATTTATAGTGTGTGTGTTTATATTACATTTTGTCAGGCCAGGAGTTGGAAATTCTGGCCTTTCAGGTACAGTAGTCTCTCACTTATCCAACCTACACTTATCCAAGGTTCTGTATTATCCAACACAGTTGGCCTTTTAGTAGTCAATGTTTTTGTAGTCAATGTTTTCAATACATTGCAATGTTTCGGTGCTAAATTTGTAAATACAGTAATTACTACATAACGTTACTGTGTATTGAACTACTTTTTCTGTCGATTTGTTGTAAAACATGATGTTTTGGTGCTTAATTTGTAAAATCATAATGTAATTTGATGTTTAATAGGCCTTTTCTTAGTCCTTCCTTATTATCCAACATTTTCACTTATCCAACGTTCTGCTGGCCTGTTTATGTTGGATAATTGAGACTCTACTGTATTTTTTTTTTTACTACAACTCCCAAGCACTCTAGTCAGTTTAGCCCATGATGAGTAATAATGGGAATTGCCATCTAAAAACAAAGGAAGGGCCATAATTGCTCACCTCTGTGTTAGTGGTTCAATCCAGTTTAACATGATGCCATTGTTGCATCTGTTGATTAAAGTGCATATCTTTAGAGATGGAAAAAAGGTTGCAAATTTCTCATTTAAATACAAACCTTCCTAATTTGAACTTCCCAAACCAATAAATAAACCTAAGTGTTTGGTACTCACACTTCTCTGAAATACATTTAAGCAGGCACAAACCCTCCACATATCAGGGATTTAGTATTTAGATGAAATGGACATACAATGAATTCCTTGTAAAGATGCATATATTAGGAAAAAACTGTTTGCAAAAAAGGAAAAAAAGTCTTCATGAATTTTCATGAGTATACATTTTCGTGCTGTCATGCTACAAAAAAAATGAAAAAGTTTGTCCATTTGTTTTAATACAATATTTTATTTCACTTAGTATTCCTTTACATTTCTTGTGGTTTTATTATAAACTGCAATAATAACCTTAATTTTTTAAAGAAGAATTTCAGGAAATAGAACATAATCCTAAATTGATATGGAAAATAAGTCAGGGGGGAGGGGGGGAAGGCATCTGGACATATTAGAACAAAATGGTAATGGTGCCAACCACTCTTTTCTTGCTTTATTGGAATCTCATGCATATATAAACACTCACTATGTTCTGTGGGATCATTTGTATTGGTCCAATTCAGATGTTCTGGCTTTTCTCAGCATCCCTTTTCATCTGAGGAGGACATCCACATTCATTCAGGGAGGGGGGGGGAGTTGCTTCAGTATAAATGTTTGCTGTAACTCTAGTTAGAGGTGCTTTGAGAAATGTCGTACTCTTATTGAAATATTTTGCTTCCCTTGAAATTGCATAGATGCTTTCCTTTCTAAATCACCTTCAAATTTCTGGAGGTAGCTTTCTGATGTTTTGTGGTGCTGATGAAAAATTTTTTAGATCCACAGTGCAGCAAAGCTAACCTTAAATCTTTTGAGGATGAAAAAGCAGAACTTTCCTGTTACATTTTCACTCTCTTCGTTGAACCCGTTTTTACTTTTTTGAAATCTCTCAAATGTTTCCCATTATGCTCACCATCTCAAAAATGATAAGACTCAGGATTTGTCTACATTAATGAAAAATAATTCTGTTTTGTATTGTGTCTTCCCAGTTCACCGCAGCCCTGCAGTAACACCACACACATCAAGATGAGCTTGACATAACCAGTGACACATATCGTCTTGATGAACTCATTTTAGTGGAAGGAGGCAGCCCACATCTCTAGTCCTCCATATTATTTTCAGCCACATGGCCATGGCTACTTCCCCCCTTCCCGACATGTATGCAAATAAACATATTTCTGCTTTAGCTATAAGGAACCAATAGCCTTCCTTATCCTGTGCATCTCCATTAGGCTTGGTCCCAAATCACTGTTAACAAAAAAAAATTGTAATTTTCAGTGGGCCATTTTTGAAAACAGAATGGGGAGAGTGGAGACTAAAAGTGAGATTCTACTGTATATGTTTCGGGTTCTTTCATACGTTTTAGGGCTTCAGCCTATCGTAAATCAGAAACCAATCTTTATCTACTATGTATGTCATATTTTGGCTTCCTTCTGTGAGGCTTTTAAACAGAGGCTGGATGGCCATCTGTCAGGGATGCTTGGAGTGTGATTTTCCTGCTTTTTGGCAGGTGGGTTGGACTGGATGGCCCATGAGGTCTCTTCCAGCCCTATGATTCTATGATTCTATGCTTCTTAGCTTGAAGCAGATAACATGATCAGCACGTCGGGAGTAGGAGGAAAGTGAGAGGAGACTTCTGGAAAAACAACATCACACTGCAATAGGTTGGCGGCCTTTCATGACTTTTCTTTTTATTTGTTTTCTATGCTTTTATTAGGTTTGTTGCTAGCTATGGTCTGATGTTTGCACTTCTTGGAAATCTGTGTCTTTGTTATTTATGTTAACAGTGGTATGATCTAGGTCTGCCTCAGAAATGTTCCAACTGTTCTCAGGTCTACAGTTATTAATTATGCAGATGAACAGATTGTGCTAACTTTTCCCCCTTATGGTTACATTCTGGAGAGTTTTTTTCTGTTACAAAAAAAGAAAGAAATCAAATTATCATGCTAGTTAACTGGCTGGGACTTCTAATAGCTCTGTGTGTGATGTTTTACAAATGTTGTCTGCATTGATCCCATTAATGAGCAATAGAGCAAGATAAAATCCAGGCTTTGGATCTTTAGGAAGTGACACAGCTATAATAGGAAGTTAAGGATAGAGAGGTTTAAGCTGTGCTTTTCTAAAGTTAGACTATTCACCAGATGACATTAGCTTCTCCCAGAGGAATTGGAGCTTTTATTGTTAATGAGCCAGAGTAGTCATTAGTGTAATTCCAATGATGTCATTAAATTTACAGTGTATGCCAGGAATGTTTTCTTCCTGTCTCATGAAAAAAGAGATTTTGCCCTACTTTTGCAGAAGTGATAAACCTAAGGTGTATAGAGCAACATGAAAAATGTCCACCTTGTAGTCTGAGGAGGTATAGTCAAGGTTACTATTGTATGTTTGTTGTGGTTAACTAGGACCACAATTAAAGAGGATCCGTGCCTGATGAGCTATGCTAAAAACTAGATAGGCCAAGACAGAGAAACCAGCTCACCAAGTTGAAGACAAGTCACAGAGGTTTATTCAATTTGGCAAAAGGGAGACAAGTACAGCAATTTTGCTTCAAAATTTACAATCATAAATATACAGAGAAATGCAAGATATCTTATAAAGTTCTGATGGCTATTCAGACTTCCCTCCCGCTCCTCTGATTGGCCAGCAAAGAGGCTGGCTAGGATCAATGCCAGGATTGGCTGGCAGGAGAAAATGACAGCCAGGGATTAGTCAGAGTGAAGGACCAATCACCTGCAGGGATGCCCCCCTGGGAGGATACAGTATGGGAAAACAAAGCTGAAAGATATGGAGAAGGGCCTCTGATGAGCTCCAATGTCTAGTTTTATGTCAAACAAAGATAGGAGTTTTTAGAGAACAAGTGTGCAAGACAGAGATGTTGATCTTGGGTACTCAAAGAATTGGCTGTCAACAAAGAGGCTTAACATATGCACATAATAACCCCTTGTTTTGTAGGTAGCAATTTCTCAGCTTCAAGTGTACCATATAGCTAAATAAACAGGTTTGGGTTTATTTGGGCTGGCAGGAAATCACCTATCTCTGAATACACATGAACAATTGGTTGTTTTAGCTTAGGAACAGGCCCACGGGGTTCTCAGCTGGGAGATGAATGCCTCAGGGCTTACTTGGCTATATTTTTGTAAAGAAGCTTATATATTGTATATATGTGAAATAGGTACAGTATACAAAAATATAAAAGTTATATAGAAAGTTATGAAGAATAGATACAATGTATTAAAGGGTTAGATATGATAGCTGTTGCTAGTTTGGTCTTGATCTGATGCTTGGCGCTTCCACAAGTCTGGAAAGGGTCATTTTTTAAAAGGAGGAAATCATATATTTGTGAGCCCTTGATGAACTATAAATCTTTGGGGGGGGGGGGAGTTACCGTGGCTCAATAACATGTTGACCTGGTATTCTGGAAGGTGGAGTTTCATGCTTGAAACTTGAAATTCTAGCTTAAGCATAGTCATGATTTCATTCCTCAACACCTCTCATAGGAGTTTAAAATTAACACCAAGTCACAGTTTAGCAAAATTTCATCATGAAGTTCTTTGGAAGACAAAACAAGATCAGAAAAACAAAAATTCTATGTATCAAGAGACTTCAGAGGCCTTTGACTGAAGTTTCCAGATTTGGAGACCTGTCCTTTGGCCTCTGGCAGAGTAATCAAAGCTGCCAGAAAAAACTAGGAATTCATGGCGTTGGCTTTGTATCTGTCTGAATCATCCATTGGCATTAATGGACAACTCTCATCCTTCCAAATTAATTTTGCCAAAAACCAGCAGCCAACTATCATAAGTGTCTATGCACCAACATTAGATGCTGATGAAGACATCAAGGAAATATTCTACTATCAGCTAGAAATCACCTTATCGGAGATACCTAAGGGCAAAATCATCCTCCTGCGTGATTTTAATGTAAGAGTTGGGCAAGAGTTTGATCTGTGGCCAAGAATTATAGGAAAAGATGAGGTTGGAAACAGCAACTCAAATGGCATCCTACTTCTCACCAAATGTGCAGAACACAATCTTTTCATCACCAACATACTCTTCCACCAGAAAAATCAATTTAAGATATCATGGAAGCATCCTAGTCAAAGCATTGGCACCACAGACTATGTAATTATACATGCCAGAGATCACCGCGATGTACTTCTCACAAGAGCCATGACAAGCACAGATGACTGCTGGACAGACCACTGACTAATTTGATCCACGATCCACAGGTACTCCAAGTGGCAGGTGGGGATTTAGCAGCTGCAAGAGCTTAAACTGACAGAGGGAACAGGAATAGCAAGAAGGGGCTCTGATGGGCTCCACTGTTCTCTGTCTTTGTCATTGGTAAGGCAAGAGGAGGAGAGGTAGGGAGATGATGATGAAGGGAAGGAAGCAAACAAAAGCTAGGGCATTGTAGCATTAGTTCAATCTGAAACCATTTTAACTGCCATTACTCAATGTTATGAAACCATGGGTGTTGTAGTTTTACAAGTCCTTTAACCTTTTTTGCCAAACAAATAGTGCTGGTGCATCACCAAAGTACTGCTCCTATGATTCTATAGCATTCAGGCATGGCAGTTAAAGTGGTGTTAAACTGCATCAATTCTACAGTGTAGAGCTATCTCTAGACTTTTTGCTGAGCTTTGCATGCTTTAAAAAAGAGGAGGGGAGAAGCAACACATAGAACTGACTTAAAGGTTGCAACATTTATAATTTATTGGGATTTTAAAGGAGAAGGACAGACCTCAACCTCGGACTGTCTTGTCCAGGAATTGTTTTGCAAACAGCTTGGACTTGTATTCATTTCACATCCAAGTAGAGGAAGATTTTTAAAAAATATTTTAAATAGAGTGTTGTTTTGGGACTTGGAGATCCAGATTCAAGTCCCAACTAAGCCATAAAATTGAATGGATGAGTTTTGGTCAGTAATTCTTTCTGCTTGAAATACACCAGAGAGGTTTTTGTGAGAATAAAGTGGGGGAAAATGATACCCTTGTACACTGCCTTGAACTCATTGCAGGAAAGGCTTATTGTAAACGTGAATAATAAAAATGTAACTTTACTAGGAACAATTCTTAAATTCTCAGCACTTGGGAAACTCCTGATCTGGTAATGTTATATGGAAAAAAATAGTTATATAAGCAAAACAGAGAGTAGTCTAAATCTTGTTATTTTAGAAAATTAATTGCTGATGTGTGCCTTGCAAAGCTATTTTGTACACTTTTGCAGTATTCTCTTATGTCACCAGCATCATGATTACTGAATTCAGAAGACAATAATGCCTAGAGAATAGGAGAAGGATTTAAAAATTCAATTTCAAATTTTCAATCGTAAGGAATGGATGGTGTAATGTCATTAGATTCAAATCAAACTAAATATTAATCTAAAGTAACATTTGAATGTGAGATGAAAAACAGTTAAAAGCAGGGAGTTACTCCAGTTCATCTTTGCGGGGGGGGGGCAATTGCATATATACACATGTTGGGAGGAAGGGAGGATTAAAATTAAATTAATATATAGCTAAAGATATTTTGGGCCTTTTAATTGTAAAATTTAAAGTCATCTTAAAGTTGACTTCTGTAATTCAAAATTCAAGGATGTTTTTCTAAAATTACTTTTTTCTTTCTTTTTTACACACTCCTTCCACTCACTGGTGCCAAGCCAATGTAGTCACACATCAAAGCGATAAAGTACATTCTGTGGAAAAAAGTACAGAGAATGTAAATACCACTTCTATTAAGGTAAATATGGTTTAAGTAGGGGACAAAATTTGTCTTTCATGAGTGTAAAGAGCTACATTTAAAACGGAAGAGATTTACGAGGTTCTACAAATGCATTTTATGAGCATTTCAGAAAAGATATATTTTGCACTGACATAGTTAGGAGAAGGCATATAGTTTTTAATTTTGCTCTCTTTATGGAACTTGTCAGGTACATCATTTCCCTCTTGCAAAAGTGAATATTTAAAGAAGTAGAAAAAAGGGTTGCAAAAAGGGTTCTCCTGAAGGAACATTGCTCGGTTTTTATTTTAAGAGAACATTAACATATCTTTCGGGAATTGATTGTTGCATTTGGATATTCACTTAACTGGGACTGGCTTAAGATTGGGTCTGTTTTGTCTTGTGTGGACCTTATAGGTGTTCTGGGGAGGGTGATTCCTCTGGCTGAGAGTTTCTAGGAATCAGAAGAAATAACTTTTCCAAGTTCTGATCTACAATGTTGGTGATGTGAGGAACTCTCTGTATTTTTCAAGAAAGATAATATACCTGGTATTCCTGGTATCTAGCCTGAACTTTTTGATAATACAATGTCTACACTTCAGATATTGTCAGGATGCTGTTTTCAAAATGATAGACCCATAAGACGTTGCCTACGGTTTGGGATGCTTTTTCTTATTCTCCTGTAGGAGGTTGAACCAAAATAGCACTGAACATTCACTGTTATTTGCCTCTGTAGCTACTGCACACAAAAGGGATGTGATGTAAAAGTATCAGAGAAAAAAAGGTTTTACCAGTGTTTGAAGTTGGATCAGAAAGGAAGTGACAGAAACCATGAATTTAAGGCATGTTTGTTAGAAGATTTCCATTTCACCTAACACTTTGTCATCATCCTAGGCATTTGACCTATCCTATTCCTATTTTCCTTTTTGCTCAAAATCCAGCCAACTAATCCCTGGTCTGTAGAGTTAGGATCCATCAGAAACCTTAATCTTGACTCATCATATAACCCTTGTTCTATCACTGAGTCATATTTACTCATTCAAGTAACTTCTGGTGTGAGAGAATTGGCTGTTTGCAAGAACGTTGCCCAGGAGACATCCAGATGTTTTACCAGGAGTGACTTGCAGCTTCTCAGTTTACTCCTGACATAAAAAATATTCATTCTCCCTTATTCCTTCTTATTATGTCTTGAGGATTTCATTTTTCAAATCCTCACATCCTCTCAACCTCACTTTTCCTATCAGCTTTGAGCCAGGGGATTCTACTCAACTTTTCTCTGTAGTTGGGAATATACATCATGACTTCCAAGATGGCATGTCATGTTTGCCCAAAGTCCCTCATCACTATCCCCTTCTTAAATAGTTATTCCACGTTGTTCAGGATTATGGTGAAATCTCCCTGTTTCTTCCTCCACCTTCTGAACAACAACAGAGATATAGGACTGGTAGGACATATTTTATGGCCAAAGGCAAAGGACAATTTGATGCCCCCTTTATTGTATAAATGCCATTGGAGGGGTTGTTCAATACTACTTCACTCTGGCAGCTGCATAGTTCTATAACAACTGCCCCTTCACTGCCATTTTTGAATTGTCCCTACAGATAGTCCAGTATGATACAGTCTCAATTGTAGTATCCATTCTGTGTCCCATGTTATTCCATTTTAATTTCAACAAGGATTCATCCATATTACACAATGATTTATTTTATCGAGACATTGTACACAATGACAGCACAAGCTTCCTAGCCCATAAATAGTGGTTATACTCTGAAAACCTTTGTACAATAGTATGCTATATACATGTTCCTGCAAAGATAGTATTAGGGGATTGATCCTCCATGCAAAGGTCCAGTAAGTGCAGCCAGAGAAGTATATGCTATTTCATTTCAACAAAGTAGACCTTACCCAATCCCAGTGGATTTGCAAAATTCCTTCCAATGTATTTATCTTGATTCCTCTATCATGGCTTCAGAAACTTTAGAAAGGAGGATTGCAAAGCTGTTTAAAATAAATATCAAGAAATATATGTCAAAAGTATATAAAATGGGGTGATTTTAAAATGGATGATCTTAAAGACATCTGTAATTGCACTGAGTGATCTCCTTAATCTATGTTTGGAAATTAAAGAGGGATTTATCTACGGTTCTAGACTTTAAATGTGTTTTTGTAAATGTGGGATGGCCAAATGTATTGGACTGAGAGCCAGCATGGTGCAGTAGTTTAAATATTGGAGTATGGTTTTGGAAGTCAAGGTTGTAGCCCCCACTCAGTCATGGAAAGCTATTGGATGACCTTGGTCAAATAACACTGCCTTGACTTCAGAAGAGGGCAAAGGGCAAACAAATCTTGCCAAGGACACCCCTTGATAGGCTTTGTTTAGGGTTGTTATAAGTTAGAAATGGCTTGAAGGCACTCCAACAAGAAATGTATAGCCCTACCTTCCCAATAGGCAGCACTGTAGGATTGCTGGCAACCCACAAGTGAGAACACTTCTGGTTTCAGTTTTAATCAGTCTTTGCCTTTTTGGAGATAGTTAGTGGACAGGGGATGAAATAAATCAAACTCCTATATTTTAAGGTGGCTTGGAGGCATTTCTGGTCATGGGAGGGCAAAAAACATCCTCTCTCCAATATGAAAGTAAGCAAATTTGAGAGCTGGGAATCTGCAAAAATGAGTCAAAGCCTTAGGCAACTCATGGGCCATTATCTCCTTTAAATAAGCCATCTAAAGTAGTCAATCTAGAGCGTGTTATTTGTCCTTGTCCCCCCCTTCCAAGAAAAAAAAACCAAGATGCACAAATGAAGTTTCTGGAAACAGACATTCATGCATTTTATACATATACAAAAGAATAAGTAAAATCTACTGTATGCGAGAAATATTGTAGCAATATCTCTTTTCTGCAAAGAAAAATGCATAAAATGCAGCACTCATATTTTAAAAATCTCCTAAGAATATGACACTTTCATCTTTTTTCTCCTCCCATTTTATGGACTCTTAAAGGCCTATATTTAGAAATGGAGCAATCTATCTCGAAAAGATTTCTTTCCTTAGCATACAAATGAAACATTCCTCTCTCTTCTTGTTCTGTCATGTTTTAGTATCATGGAATTTCCCTCAACATTTTGCATTCCTGTAAAAATATGACTGATATTATTCAAGAATAATGTTATGCCTGCCTGTGGGGGAGATTTGTTAAATATGCCAGCACTTTATTATTGTGCATTTTATGGGGTTGCGATGACTTTAACCTGTCCAAGTCACGTCATTGGCCAGTGTCAAACTGAGGCTGAACTCCAACTGTTAATCTCAGCTAGAGAAGGGCAATGGAATGAATGTAAACATGTTAAATTAATACTAGTGTAAATCCCATTGGTTCAATGGATTCCATCCTTTCCAATAGTAATCTCTAGGAATGTTTAGGTTATTTAGCTCAACTCTATGGTAATCTTTGGCGTATGTAGTTCATTTCAATAGGGTTGGCTATTGTGAACAGTTTCCTATTTCCATGGTAATTTCAGAGATCTATTCAATAGCTGCAAACTGAGGCTGGAGCTATATTGCCATATAAGTCACTTATTTCCAAATGTTAAAAACAGGTATGGAGAAAGTGTAATCCATAACCAGAGCAGAACTTTTCTCCTTGATTTCACATAGAAGTTATTTCTTTTTTTGTTTTTTTTTTAATAGAGATAAAAATGGGGAGCATATTCAGTTCTGCAAGCATTCAGCTCTAATCTTGAGTGGTACAGTACAGGAACAAGTTTATCACTTCATATGGTGTTTGTGTCAGATAGGCCTCTTGTTTATAACTGTTCTAGACTCTTTCTGCATATCTCAATTAACATAGTTTTTTAAAAAGATGCCCTTTTTAGAAAGTGTTTTTAATACTTCCTCAACCCCACTCTCGTTGTCCTCTGTCTAACTGGATTTTCCATTGGGGGGAATGGTGAAGGATGAAGGATAACTGATGAAACAAACTGCTGATGTCAGCAGTAAACTATGCAATAAACAAAGCTTGAGCTAGGAAAAGGATAGATTATGGCAATCCTATGTAGTAGCTCTGTGTGCCTCTTTATAAAATACAAGGTAGACAGCAGTTGTCTCCAGAAGTTGTGAAGAACAAAACGTGTGTGAACACCAAAACAGATAGGAAAGGAAAAAACAAATACAGTAGAGTCTCACTTATCCAACATTTGCTTATCCAACATTCTGGATTATCCAAAGCATTTTTGTAGTCAATGTTTTCAATACATCGTGATATTTTGGTGCTAAATTCGTAAATACAGTAATTACTACATAGCATTACTGTGTATTGAACTACTTCTTCTGTCAAATTTGTTGTCTAACATGATGTTTTGGTGCATAATTTGCAAAATCATAACCTTATTTGATGTTTAATTGGCATTTCCTTAATCCCTCCTTATTATCCAACATATTCCCTTATCCAACGTTCTGCTGGCCCGTTTATGTTGGATAAGTGAGACTCTACTGTATAGCTACCTCACCAGCTACCCTCAGCATGCCAAGCATAGGTCTATAAGTCCCACTAAAATGTAAACCAGAAGAAAATATAGAGAGCGGTAAAAGAAAATGTCATCTCTATATTCAAGATGTCTTCTATTGATTTCTAGAAGGTTAAAAATGGTTTTGTTTACTTATTCAAAGCTTACCTGACTTTGTTGTTTTATTTCATGTATGCATACAGTTAGACCTATATATCCATGAATTCAGTTTCCCATGACCTGATTATATATATATATATATATATATATATATATATATATATATATCCAAAGCAATCCTTCATTTTGTCATTTTATTAAAATTTTACTATGCCTCTGTATATAATGGTACTTCATCACCTACAGATTTTATTATTGACAGGGGGTCCCACAAGCAAACTCCAGAGATACCAAGGACCCACTTTCTTGTTAATTGAGAATAAAATATGATAACCTATTCTTACTTTTTTTGGCGTAGAAACCTATCCCTATGTTTGATTCCCCCCCCCCCCCGCCTCTAGAGTATCAAAATTCTGTTAGAAAAGCACCACTAAGGAACACATACATTTCATTCATTATACGTTGGTCACTAATGACCTACTATTTCAGATTTCCAGAATATGCCATATTAGATGGCTCTGTAGACCATAATAAGTGCCACAGGCAAAGAAATATATTCCGACTGAATTTGATAACGAGCAGACAGTAATAACTTAATTTGCTTGTATTTGTGATGACTAATGCATCCCCCTTCAGTCTTGTGCTAAACAGATATAGGTTTTTTTTGCTTAGGAGAAGTTGCCATCAAATGCAATTTTAGAAAGAGAACAACAGCCACACCTTTGGGGGCTGCAGATACCTTCCTCAAAACCTTGAGGTACTGTCCAACCCTTCAATACCCTCTTTTTTATTTTATATTTTACCCCTCAATTTTTTCTTTCCCCAAGTGGCATGGGACGTGTTATTTTTGAAAGGGAAACATATTTTACCATGTTTCTACTTCTAAGAATGCCTCTACACTATAGAATGAAAGCAGTTTTATATCACTAATTGCCATGGCTCAATGACAGTGGTTCTCAACTTGTGTGTCCCCAGGTGTTTTCACCTACAGCTCCCAGAAATCCCAGCCAGTTTACCAGCTGTTAGGATTCCTGGGAGCTGAAGATTACAACATCTGGGGGCTCACAGGTTGAGAACCACTGCTCTATAGAATACTGGAAGTAATAGTTTTACAAGGATCTTAGCTTTCTCTGCCAAAGAGTATTGGTGTCTCACCAAATTACCAATTCCAAGATTTGATCATTGAGCCATGGCAGTTAAAGTGTCAGCAGACTGCATTCATTCTACAGTATAGAGCCAGCCTAAATTGTAGGGTGATGATTTGGTGCTAAAACATCTTGGGGACTCCAAAGTGGTGTGAAATTGCACCAATGCGTCTGGAGGATGCATTATCCTTTTAAAAAAGTAGACAAATGCTTAAGGAGTTGTCAAAGAGTTTGTGGGGGGTACACTGGGGGCCCTGACCCAGGTCACTTTTTATCCAGTTTTAATTTAATGCATCCAGAGGGGAAATATAAGTGACCTCAATAGACCACAAGCTAAGTCTGAGTCAATAGCATAAGGCAGCAGACAAAAAGACAATGCAATTTGAAGCAGCATCAGCAAGAGTATTGCATTCAGATTGATGGAAATGATGGTGCCATTCTATTCTACTTTGAGTATTCCTCCTCTGGGTGATTGTGAAGATTGGAGGATGATATTGAGAAGCTGGAACACACTCAAAGAAGGCTGACCAAGGTGATCAAAGGTCTGGAAATCAAGTGCATGAGGAATGACTTGGGGCGATGTATACATTTAACTTGAAGAAGACGACTGAGAGATTACATGAAAGCCACCTTTAAACTGTAGGAATATTTGCTATCTGTATTAAACAGAGTGTTGCAGAGCTGGTATAATATCAGCTTGTGGCAGAAACGAGAAATGACCCTGGAAGTTCTTACACACTGACAATAGGAAACTTACACATATAGTTGGCCCTTCACATTTACAGATTTAATTTGCGTGGGCTTGATTAATATGTTATCTCTAGGAATTTCTAGATCCCCTGAAAGCTGCACCTTATGCACCCCTCCCCTAGATCATAGTATACATTTTCTAAATTAAGTTCTAGTGTTCCTATGCGTGGAATACTGTGGGATGGAAACAATCATGTTTTTATGACCTGAGGCTTTTATAACTGTAATATCCACACTGCAGTTCTAGATGTTGATAAGGGACTTGAACGGGTTCCACATGATCTTATATGGATGGCGAGATCACAAAGAGTACCGTAATAATACATATGATGGATGAAGAAGCTGTACGCGAATCTGAAAAGTGTGTTAAGGTGCGTAGCAGGAATCAGCGAGCCCTTCTAGTTGGAGTCCATTAAGGATCAGCTCTGTCACCATTGCTGTTCATAGTATGCATGGACACAATCAACAGAGACATACAGAATCTGCATCCCTAGATGCTACTGTATGCTGACGATGTTATGTTCATCGCCAAGATGCAGGTAGGGTTTCAGACACAAGTCCATAAGTGGAAAAATCACCTGCAATATTTTGAACTACGGCTCAGCATCTCAAAAACTTTAAATACCTCAGCTCAAAGATCCCCTCTACTGGCAATTGGATGCTCACAGGAGCACATGGATTAAGTCAGGGGTCCCCAAACTAAAGCCCATGGGCCAGATGTGGCCCTCCAAGGTCATTTACCTGGCCTCCGCCCTGAGTTTTAGACTCAGGCTTGCCCAGAATCTGAAATGACTTTGATGCACACAACAACAACAATCCTAATTAACTTGACTATCTCTATCACATTGGCCAGAAGCAGGCCCACACTTCACATTGAAATTCTGATAGGTTTATGTTGGTTAAAATTCTTTGATTTTTAAATATTGTATTGTTCTGTTGTTGCTGTTGTTCTGTTTTTTTTTTTGCACTACAAATAAGACATGTGCAGTGTGCATAGGAATTTGTTCATATTTTTTTCAAATGATAATTTGGCCCCTCAACAGTCTGAAGGATTGTGGACAGGCCCTCTGCTTAAAAAGTTTGAGGACCCCTGGATTAAGTGGAGAGCATCTACAGGATGGTGGTGAGACTGGTCGCTCTATATGCCACTGAGTGCTGGCCGACCACTAAGGCCGTTGAGCAAACTCTGCACACTATGGAAATGTGGATGCTGATGTGGTCAATGGGTGTTACAATGAAGCACAGGATTCCAAACAATACAGTGCGCTCCATCTTTGGAGTTGCTCCAGTCGCCAATAAGATGAAGGAATCCCATTTGAGATGGTTTGGACATGTGCAACGAAGTGACGAGGGCTCTGAGGCTAAAACTGCACTGAATATGGAAAGTGTCAGGCCACATGGCAGATGTAAAACGTGCTGGCTTGACCGTTTGAAATGCTACATGGCTTAAAGCAAGACTCACAATGAGAGATGCGACCAATAGGAACAAGTGGAGAAGAAGAAACAAACCAAGCGGACCCTGCAAATTCGTGGCACAAATGCTAGGGAGAAGGAAGAGAAGGAGAAGAAGGCTTTCTATAATTTATCTAGAAATCTTGCTTTTCCTTTTAGGTTTCTTATCTTTTAGTCTTACAAACCCATTGAATAACATAAGAGAGACCAGGGTTTAATAAAATGACTTTGAGGAATTACACCTCTAAGATTTCCTCACTGCTGGTTTATATAGTCTGAGAGTTTTGGGGTTTTTTTTTTTGGGGGGGGGGAGGTTGTAAGCTTTGGGAGTGACAGAGTACTGACACATGGACAATACTCTATTACATCTTCTGCAACTGGTTTTGTATAGAGGGAAAGCATCTTTTATTTCTTCCTGCACTTGACGAAAGGGCATTTGAGGGTAAACGTGGGGTGACGATAGCCTCCTAGATGAACAGGCAGAAAGAAAACCCAATGGCCTTGCCTGAACTTGCCTCCAGGTCAGAGTGAAGAACCAAGTGGGAGGGTTTGCATAGAGTTGCCTGGGGCTGCATACTAGAGTCAGGAAGAAGAAGCTTTTAAACAAATAATCAGAGCTTTAACAAGATTAAATGAATAAATATTGCTGTTAAGCATTGACAGCTTTGCAAACATAGCAAAATAAAGAGTGAATGAGATGGCATGTGCCCTTCAGGTCCCCTCTGGTTGACATATGGCGGACAGGTCTGCCTTGCCTTCTGGGAACAGAAAAGAAAGCACATGTCATGTGAGCAAAAAGTACAGGTGAGGAAATAGCAGCTGCAATTCTCATGAGGGCTAGCAGTGCAATCACTATGGGTACCTTCACAGCCCTTCTGTGAACTATAAACACCAGGCATGCTATAAAACTCTACACCACCTGGGGGAATCTTTAGTCACACCCACTTTTACATATATAGGAATTTTATTCATGTTGTAAGGAAAGCTAAAAATAGCCATTTTACATTTAAAGAACATTCTAAATCTATCTTGGCATTTGCTGTAAATTATAGAACTGGAAAAAAGAAAAGAACATAATGAAACCAGTTTTAAAGAACAGAACAGGGCAAACAAAATGAACTTGGAAATCAGTAATGGAAAAGCTGATGATATAGCAAACTATAAATTCAAAATGGTTTAATCCTTTCACATATTGGCGTAGGAGTTAATCCAACTGTGTTTATTGGTGCTTGAGTCGAGATGACTGTCCATTGGATTCAGAAAGTAACTAACAATCAATTACGTTGTCAATTGAATTGGATTTTTTTAAAAAGAAAAGGGGCAATGTGACCAAATTGATTACTCAAATAAATGGCTGTGGTTAGCATGTGAACATTTCAGAATTAAATCATCACATCATTTGCAAGAATAAACTATGGAAGGCATGTTGCCTTGGGAGTATTGGGAGAAGGGTGTGGGTGAAAAATAAATAATTTTTTTCAAGGAATAATTTTGTGCCCCAAAGCAACTTAAGGAGGATGTCGGAGCTATTAATATAAAGATGAGGGTCAAATCATAGAGTCATAGAGCTGGAAGAGATCTCGTGTGCCATCCAGTCCTACCTCCTCCCAAGAAGCACGAAAATTGTATCCAAGTCACCCTGACAGATAGCCATCCAGCCTCTGCTTAAAAGCCTCCAAAGAAGGAGCCTCTACCACACTCCGGGGCAGAGTGTTCCACTGCCGAACAGCTCTCACAGTGAGGAAGTTCTTCCTGATGTTCAGGTAGAAGCTCCTTTCCTGTAGTTTGAAGCCATTGTTCCGCATCCTAGTCTGGAGGGCAGCAGAAAACAAGCTTGCTCCCTCCTCCCTATGACTTCCCCTCACATATTGATAAATGGCCATCATGTCTTCTCTCACCCTTCCCTTCTACAGCTCTTTAAGCTGCTCCTCATAGGGCTTGTTCTCCAGACCCTTGATCAGTTTAGTCTCCCTCCTCTGTACACATTCCAACTTGTCAACATCTTCCTTTAATTGCGGTGCCTGGAATTGGACACAGTGTGATTCCAGGTGTGGTCTGACTAAGGCAGAATAGAGGGGTAGCATGACTTCCCTGGATCTAGACCAGTGGTTCTCAACCTGGGGTCCCCAGAGGTTTTTGTTCTTCAACTCCCAGAAATTCTAACAGCTGGTAAACTGGCTGGGATTTCTGGGAGTTGTAAGCCAAAAACATCTGCGGACCCCAGGTTGAAAACCACTGATCTAGACACTAGACTCCTATTTATGCAGGCCAAAATCCCATTGGCTTTCTTTGCCATTGGATCACATTGTTGGCTCATGTTTAACTTGTTGTCCACAAGGACTCCAAGATCATTTTCACACGTACTGCTGTTGAGCCAGGTATCCCCCATTCTGTATCTTTGCATTTCATTTTTTTCTCCCTAAGTGGAGTATCTTGCATTTTTATGAGAAATTAGTGTCACATCGAGTGGTATTGGAAGTCATGAGTGATGGGGCATGGGTGGAAGGGGGGTGGGTTTAGTAGACAGATGTATTTGTATTATGTGCATATGATGTATTTCTTTTATTTTCCTTTACATTCGTATACCACCTTGACACAATGCAATTTATAAAAATTTTAAAAAGAAAAAGAAAAGAGCCACAATGTTTGCAAATACAGTCCGCTCTTTCTAAATGGGGATTTAAAATGTAAATGTAAATTCAAGAAATTGTACAGGTGTTTTGCCAAATTACTTGATCCATCCAAAGCGAGGTATTGTCAGCTGAGATAAGCTAGCAGAAAAGTGAGAAAAGGGTGGAGAAAGAACCGATGACAGAAAAGCCAAGTTAAGCCCAATTCAAATCTCCGAGTCCTAGGGTTGCTAGGTAAGGCTACCTTCCCCCTGCTCTGACATGATAGGGCCCAAACCTGAAACTCACAGACTTTTGTGATGTTATGAGGCAAGCTGTGGAGGTATCACATGGGGCACCCTCTGCTGTTGGATACATTAGTTTTCAACAGATGAGAAAAGCATATATGCGCATGTGCATATATACTTTTAAGGTAGCACTCTCACTCTGAGAGTCTTCCTTCTTTACCTGAGAACCAGAAAAGAGAAACCAGACTGTTAGGGCAGTCATCCTTGTAGATGCAGAAGCTATACTGATACAAAATTAGGCCAGGGCAGTTCTAATTAGTACCATAGGCTGGGGAAATTTGGACTCAGCACAACTTCAGATGGCCCAGGTTGGCTCTCTAAGGGCCCTTCCAGATAGGCCCTATATCCCATGACCAAATCCCAGGTTTTCTGCTTTAAACTGGATTATATGAGTCCGCACTGCCAGATAATTTGTGATAAATAGAAAATCTGGGATCAGATCCTGGGATATAGGGCCTGTCTGGAAGGACCCTAAGAGTCCTGTTCTTTCTTTACTTCTATACCCATTGCTTCCCTAGTTTCCCTAGACAAGATCTTGTTAAATTTTCCATGCATGCCATCAAGATTGCATTTAGTAATTAGTACTAATGACACAGCAGGTGGCCTATATGAGTAATCTGGCCTCCTACAGCGAATCTGATTTTATTTCTCGTCATATTCTAATGCTTTTGACATATTTCTGTGTGACTAATTTATGATTTTCTTCATAACATAGCACACCAAAATCCCAGCCCCAATGTGATTCCACATGATAAAAGCACTGTGGCTATTGCCACACAGTGTGGTACGTATTTCACGCAGTTCCCTTCCTCCTACATTGATTTTTGATTGTGTATGTGTGAAATAGGATGGAATGGAGAGCGCAGTCCCAGAGAGCCATTGTTCAATGCCGACTCGATGCAGAACTTCTGGTTTTAGCTGAGGTTTCTGGTAGGCTGTGGCCCACTTTATAAAACTGCCATTTTAAATATAACACAATCCAAATGACACAGTTAATGTTTCTCATTCCCATAGAGAATACCGAGGCCATGTGGAAATAATCTACCATCAGCTTAGAGTCAATGACAAGACCAAGTGACAAAACTTACATTATGGCTGTCTGCACCATACCTGAGGCAGCGGAGACTAAACAGAGGAAGTCGCTTTTTAGAGTTGTGTCGTTCAGAACTGAGAGCTGAAATGCCAACAAGCAACCCCTCCCCCCGACTATAGTATACTCAACAAAGAGAAAGCAATGGCTCTCCTTTTTAAAACTCCCATGTTTTACAGATTTGCAAAAAAAACCAACACAACTTTAACCCCTTGTTCATAAATGCTGTAAATGTACAGTCTGCAAGAAAATGTTTAGCTTTTAAAACTTATTTGAAAAACTACAACAGTTAAGCCATCTATCCAGTGTGACTTTCAAAGCATTTCAGTTATCTGTGATCATTCCAAAACTCTAGGAATATAATACACCATATAATATAGCTGTTAATATATAATATACCAGTGGACTAGAAGCAAAAAGACCTGGATTCTAACCCAATTAACACAAAGCTTTCTGAGTAAACAATAAGTCAATGGGTCCAAATATCAGTTGTTTATACATGCAAACAAAACCAGAAAGAAGGAATCTAGGTAGGATCTCCAGATGTTCTTGGGCTCCTTCAGTACTAGCTAACAGAGTCAATAGTGAAGGCCCTTATATTCGACTGAGGGCCCAGTAGTTGCTTTAAAACTATGGCTACATTCTTGATGCATTAGAACAGTGGTTCTCAACCTGGGGCCGCCAGATGTTTTTGACCTTCAACTCCCAGAAATCTGGTAAACTGGCTGGGATTGCTGGGAGTTGTAGGCCAAAAACATCTGGGGACCCTATATTGAGAACCACTACATTACAGCCAAATGTTTTCCAGTTCAACTGAAAAAAGGAATGCTCCAAACATGTGGGGGTTCACATTTCAAACTCAGATAATGTGATGCGTGACTTACCCATGCAGTTGAGACTGTGAAGCAGGGTGGTACGGAGCATGGTGGCTACTCCTTGCCACCATGTGGAGGCATCTCTCCTTTTATCCTCACTGATGCAGAGGTGTTTGTCTTCTGCCATACAGCCAATGTGTAGTGTGTGGCAAGCTGCATGATCATTGGTTGGCATGCCCTGCTCCTTGGCTGGAGTAGTTCAGTTATCGCTCTGGTCTGGTCATCGGGTGCTTAAGCTTGTATTGGAGTTAGGTTCAGCAGTTTGCACCAGGTTGGATCTGTGGGCTTATCAAACAACAGGCAGGTTGGTCAATACCTGTAACCAGACACATGTGTGGCCAGTCCTGACTACAGCTATAACCAAATAAAGTTGTAGTTTTTTTCCTCTTAAGCTATGTGTCCACCTGGTTTTTGGTTTTGGTGCACAGAGTGCAACTCACACCTGGATATTAGGGATGTGTGATCCATTAAAATGATTCAAAAGTCATTACAAAACTGAAGAGTGCTGGTGTTTAATTTCTGAAGTGTTTCTAAAGCAGGCATGGGCAAACCTTCTAACTTGGGGGCTGCATGGCGGGACGGAGCAGGGTGGGTGGGCCGGGAGCGAGGGGGTTTTCCCCAAGTCCCCTCCCTTCCCTTTCCTCCCCTTCCTCTTCTCTTTCGGAGGCAGAAAGTGAAGGAAAGACAGGAAATGTTTGGATTCCAAAAGGTGGATGGGAGAGAAAAAGTGTATCCATGAGATTCCGTATTGCCTACTTCTGATATAGAATCCTAGAGTTGGAAGAGACCTCCAAGGGCCATCCAGTCCAACCCCCTGCCATACAAGAAGGCACAATCAAAGCACTCCCGGCAGGCAGCCTCTGTGGAAAAGCTTCCAGAGAAGGAGACTCCACCACACTCCGAGGTAGCCTATGCCAGGAAGTTTTTCCTCATCCTTTCAATCAAATCTCTTCCCCTTCCATTTGAACCCATTGCTCCCTTGTGCCCCGGTCTCTAGAGCAGCAGAAAGTCAGTTTCCCCCTCCCTCCTTCTCAATGGGATACACTTTTAAATCTTGAAACATGATTCTCAAGTACCCTCACAACCATCTCTTCTCCCAGCTAAACATCCCCTAGGAGGAAAGAAGGATGGATGGAAGGAAGGAAGGAAGGAAGGAAGGAAGGAAGGAAGGAAGGAAGAGCAGATGAGAATGGGGGAGGGAGAGAGGGAAGGGAGAAGGAAGGAAAGACAAAAGGGAGGGAAGGAAGGAAGGAGAAAGAGGGAGAGAGGGAAAGAGGGAGGAAAGAGGGAAATAAAAAAGGATGAAAGGGTGGAAGGGAAGGAAGGAGGGAGCGAGAAAAAGAGAAGTAAGGAAGGGAGGGAAGAAAGGAGGAAGGAAAGAGAGAGAGAAGGATAGGATGGTGTGAGAGAGGAGGGCCTGAGAAAAGAGCTCAAGGGCACCCTGGGTTTGCCCATACCTGTTCTAAAGTATGCTTATTGAAAATTTCATAACTATAACAAGATTAACAAAATTTTGTTACCATTTCATTATAGTAATTGCTCATAATTACTATAATTAGGGAAAATTCAGGGCCTCCTTTCTAGCTCATTTTTAAAGATATTAGGGTGAAACTTGTTACAATGGTAGAACAGATTTAGCCCACCAAATTTCAAAATGTTTCACTTATCCACGGATTTTTGGCGATTTTTCAAAGTTTTATAAACAATGTTTTTTAATAATAAAGAAAATCTGTCCCTAGTTTCAAAGTGTTATTTCCTGTTTAACTGTGTAGTCCTTACTTTGAAAGTAGTTGAAAGTCGTTGTTCTACTCCAGAAACTTTGCTTTTGTGTCAGAAACTTTGCTAAATTGGTGGAGACTCAACAAAGCAAAGTGTGCTATATATAGGCTGATGATGTCCCTTGCGCAAAGACAAAGTTTTTGCAGGGTAATAAACTTTCACTGTGTTTTTATGACAGAACCTATTAGGAACTGCCATTTATAATCCAGGAACAGAAATCGTAGTGTAGAATATTAACAAATGTATTGGAACTCTGGCTTGCTACAGACCGATCTCCTCTCCTAATTGGGGCTTTCTGATGCTAAAGCATACTTGGAAATGTAGTTTAGGGCAGAGCCTTTTGAATTCTTTGGCATAGGGCTCTTCCCCTTTCCAAAATGCACTGCTCCTTCTTTTCAATGTTCCTAATGCTAAAACTTCATTATTTCCAGGGAGAGGCATGGCAAGCCAGGCATTAAAGCAGGTAGATAGCCTGATTGGCTTAATGGCTTTGCTTCCTTGCACTGAATATGGAACTGACTTTGGGAGCTTTTTGATATTTGTGGGAGGTTTCTCTGATGTCCTTGCATGGAGCTGAAGCTGACACAGGGAGCTCATCTGCGCTTTCCCTGGGTGGGATTTGAACTGGCAACCTTCAGGCCAGCAACCCAACCTTCAAATCAGCAGTCTGACAGCACAAGAGTTTAACCTATTGCGCCACTGGGGGCTCCACGTAAAATTACCTTACTGCATTGCAAATTATGGAGAACCATTGTTAGAAAACCAAAAAAACCTGTCACCAAACAGCAGAACATTAGCAATGCAATTCAATAAAATTACCTTACTGCATTGCTAATGCTCTGCTATTTGGTGACAGCTTTCTAGGTTTTCAAACCGTGGTTCTCCCTAATCCAAAATGGAGATGTCAGAGAGTAAACTTGGGACTGTGAGCATATGAATCCATTGCCTTGCTTTTCTTTGTCCTGTCTCTGACTCTCTTTTCTCTCTTTTCCCTAAGATTCATTGCCACAGGCAGGGTATTGGCTGTAATCCCCAGCTGTGAAATATCTGGGATTTCTGGCACTGCGGTAGTGGAGCTACTGCTCCTCCATCCCCCCTGGATTCAATAATAATACAAATAATATACTCCCGAAACAGTGAAGTGAACATTTCGGTAGTAGCTTTCCCCCGGAGCACATGGCATGTTTTCTTTATGACACAGTGCAGGCTTCATAACACACAATAACTTAGGAGAGGAAATACAGGATGTGCACATATGTATCAAATTGCTGAAGCCTTCAGGGGTGGCCTATAGTTCTGGTAGATGGT